>NW_027419759.1:0-62334 GCF_009905375.1 Apium graveolens | reverse complement strand
TTGTACTTTTCTTGAATATACTCTAAGAGAGGGTTTTGAAAAAACCTACTCAAGAACTTACATGCAAAGGATATAGTGATAGATGATTAGAAATGGTTAAGATTGATGGTAAAAACTTTGAAAACTAATTAGGTTTTGATCTTGCATGTAGAGAGAGAGAGAGAGAGAGAGAGAGAGAGAGAGAGAGAGAGAGAGAGGAGATAAAAGAGAGAAAGAGAGAGAGAAGAGAAAGAGAGTGAGATGGGAAGGCAATTGAGAAAAATAGCACCAATGTTGAGCTTGTAAAGGCAATTGAGAAAAATAGCACCAATGTTGAGCTTGTAAAGGTAATTGAAAAAATAACATATTTTCTCTCTTCTCTCCCTTTATCCTTACAATAAATATTTCTAATACAATATATATTTAATACATTATCAGGACAAGATTATTCTAGAAGTTTTCTTCTACAAGGCTGCGTTCCAACCAAGTTAAAGATCTTTTCATCTTTTAGGCATATTCATATATGCAAAAGATAATATGGTTGTGTATAGTATGGAAATGAGTTGTGCATATGATTTTTTATTATTTTTATTATAAAAGTTAATATGTGCATATCTGTGAGCAGTACATATCTCTGAGTAAATAACATGCATGTTTCTAGTATCCTTAAACATGTGATCATTAATATTCTGATTTTTTTAAAGAAATTTTTGCCATATTTTTGGTATTCATAACTTTCGTTTTAATTGGTATTGATCTTCTTGCTCCCCGGTTTATGTATGCATCTTTATTTTGGCCCATATTATATTATTCCTTGACACTTTGATACACATTAAACTTGTTCAGACTTATAAATTTCCTTTTATATTGCATTATTCAACATTATTTCTTTGTGAATGAACTAGGATTATAAATAGATCATAATCTATTAGCCGAAATCATGTACATATGATAAATCAACAAACTGGCAGTCATTTTTCGATATGATACATGTTGCTTAAATGTATTTGTTTGTGTTTTTTGGACCTTTATTGTACATGTAAGTATAATAAAAGGATATTGTTAGGTCACACACTGTAGAAGGGGGGTTGAATACAGTGTATACTACAATCAAATCGAATTAAGAACAAAGTATGAAATACGAAATAATCTTAATAAAACATTATTACAATGGAACCGTTCTCTCTCAGCGATGAACAAATATCACGAGAGCTGTTAGGGTTACAATAAATAATATTCTCGATTAAGATAACACTTATAGTGTAAACCCTATGCTGTGTTTATATAGACACACAGTTACAAGATAATTTTCTAATTGATATCAAATATGATTCTGCATCCTAAAATATATCAACTAGTTATCTTTTCCTCCAAGTCTTCTATTCTTCATACAATTCTTCTTCATGCATATATCTTCTTATTTTAGTCTCGATCTTCTTTCCTTCCAATCAGCCGCCATCCTTATCTGAAAGTCTTCTTAAGCTTGATATTATCTTCTGATAAATATCTTCTGATATCTTAAGTTCTGATAACTTAAGTTCTGACTTCAGTATAAGTACTGAGTTCCAGTTATGTCCTGATTTGTCCTGTTAGTCAAGATCTGAAAATTAATCACAATCATTATTAGACATGACATCACAAATAAATCAGTACATACTGATCATAAAGTCTGATGTATCAGAACATAAACTAAGCATATTTAGAGAAAGAACCTAAAACCATTCCAAGTTCATTTACCAATCTTATAAAAGTAGCTTCACATAGTGGTTTTGTGAAGATATCTGCTAGTTGTTATCTGTTGGAACAAAATGCAATTCCACTGTACCTTCAATCACATGTTCCCTTATGAAGTGGTACCTAATGCTGATTTGCTTTGTCATTGAGTGTTGAACTGGATTACCTGTCATAGCAATATCACTTTGATTATCACAGTAAATAGGGATTTTAAAAATTCTAACCCATAATCCAG
Organism: Apium graveolens; assembly: GCF_009905375.1. NCBI lineage: Eukaryota > Viridiplantae > Streptophyta > Magnoliopsida > Apiales > Apiaceae > Apium > Apium graveolens. The sequence continues at coordinate 60,386 of NW_027419759.1, read as the reverse complement.
TAACTGATTCTTCATCCAAAGAATCTGTGTACAACAGCTTCCTGCAGCAATGTACTTGCCTCTACAGTTGATGTGGAAATTGACTTTTGTTTCTTGCTAAACCAAGAAACTAATCTGCCTCCAAGAAATTGGCAGCTTCCACTTGTGCTTTTCCTGTCAATTTTGCACCCTGCAAAATCTGCATCAAGTAACCTATTAGCTTAAAGTCTGATTCCCTAGGATACCACAATCCTAGATCAGTGCCCTTAAGGTACTTGAAAATTCTTTTCACAACTGTTAAGTGAGGTTCTCTTGGATCTGCTTGAAATCTTGCACAAAGACAGGTAGCATACATGATATCAGGTCTACTTGCAGTTAGATAGAGTAGCGAGCCAATCATACCTCTGTAATCAGTAATATTTACTGATGTACCAGTATCCTTATCCAATTTTCTTGCAGTGGTCATAGGAGGATGCACTTGAACAATCTTGCATTCCAAATTTCTTCACAAATTTCTGGTGTACTTAGATTGACAAATAAAAGTTCCTTCTTCATTCTGATTGACTTGAAGGCCCAGAAAATAGATGTTTTCCCATCATACTCATTTGATATCCTGACTGCATTAGCTTGGCAAACCTTTTACAAAGTCTGTCATTTGTAGAACCAAAAATGATATCATCAACATATATCTGCACCAAAAGTAAGACCTTTCCATGGTTGAGATAGAATAAAGTTTTGTCAATTGTCCTCTGTTAAATCCACTTTCCAGAAGAAACTGAGCTAATGTCTCATAGCATGCTCTTGGAGCTTGCTTAAGGCCATAAAGTGCTTTATCAAGTTTGTAGACATGATTAGGAAATTTTGAATCTACAAAACTTGGAGGTTTTCCAACATATACTTCTTCTTCCAATTCTCCATTAAGAAAAGCACTTTTTACATCCATTTGAAAGACTTTAAACTTTTTGTGAGCAACATAAGCCAGAAATATCCTTATGGCTTCCAATCTAGCAACTGGTGCAAATGTTTCATCATAATCAATTCCCTCCTGTTGAGAATATCCTTTTGCAACCAGCCTTGCTTTATTCCTTGTAATTATGCCATCACTATCAGTTTTGTTTCTGAACACCCATTTTGTACCAACAACTGATCTGTTCTTTGATCTTGGCACTAGAGTCCATACTTTATTTCTTTCAAATTCATTTAACTCTTCCTGCATTGCTTGCGCCCAATCAACATCTTGAAGAGCTTCTTCCACTTTCTTTGGTTCATCCTGAGAAAGAAAAGAATGATAGAGATATTCATTTGATGTTGCTATTCTAGTTCTGACACCTGCTGCTTCATCTCCAATAATCAAGTCAGGTGTATGTGCTTTAGTCCACTTCCTTGCAGATGGAAGGTGATCTCTAGAACTGGATGCTCCCCCATGATCCATGCTGTCTCCATCAACATTTTCTAATGCTCCCTGAAATTATGCTCTCTGAGTTGGATTCTTCAGAATTTGAGTTTCCAGAATTATCAGAACTTGGCCCATCAGAACTTGATGAATCAGAATTTGAGTTTTCAGAATTATCAGAACTTGGCCCATCAGAACTTGATGAATCAGAACTTGAAGAGCCTTTCTAGGTTCTGATGCTTCTTGAGATGTGGTTGGATCTTCAATATGCTCCCCCTGCACAGGTGCATTTTCCTTTGGCGTAGTCACCATAATTTCAATAACACCAGAGTTTGTAGTATCAGGATTTAGATTATCAGAATTTACAGAATCAGAATTTAAAACTTCATTCTCAAATCTCAGCTGATCATGATCATTGAAATCTTCAAGTCCAGTAATCTTCTTATCATCAAAAGAGACATTAATAGATTCCATGACAACCCTTGTTCTTAAATTGTAGACTCCAAAGGCTTTTGTGGAAAGTGGATATCCAACAAAAATTCCTTCATCAGCTTTTAGATCAAATTTGGATAGCTGTTCAGGATGAGTCTTAAGAACAAAACACTTGCATCCAAATACATAAAAGTACTTCAGATTTGGCTTCTTTTTCTTCACCATCTCATATGGTGTCTTTCCATGCTTGTTGATAAGTGTTGCATTCTGAGTAAAACAAGCAGTCTGCACACTTCAGCCCTAAAGTAGGTTGGTAACTTTGCTTCATCAAGCATAGTTCGTGCAGCTTCAATAAGAGTTCTATTCTTTCTTTAAACAACTCCATTTTGATGTGGAGTTCCAGAAGCAGAGAATTCCTGCTTTATTCCATGGTCTTTATAGAACTCTTCCATAATCAAATTCTTGAACTCAGTGCCATTATCACTTCTTATGATTTTCACAGAGTCTTTGACCAACTTATCCAGTTGTTTGACATGATCAATCAAGATAGATGCAGTTTCACTTTTTGTGTGCAAGAAATACACCCATTGTATGTGGAAACTCATCTACTATGACCATAGCATATTTCTTCTTTGCAATAGACATGACATTCACTGGACCAAATAGATCAACATGTAGTAAGTGATAAGGCTCAAGAATTGAAGATTCAGTCTTGCTCTTGAATAAGATTTTTTTGTTTTGCCTTTTGACATGAATCACAAAGGCCATCAGGAGCAAATACTGATTTTGGCAGTCCTCTCACAAGCTCTTTCTTGACTAGTTCATTTATATTTGAAATTTAAATGAGAGAGTTTCTTGTGCCAATCCCAGCTTTCTTCAATTGATGCTCTGCTTAACAGACATATTGCAGAACCATCAGAACTTGTTGAAAGCTTGGCTTCATAAATGTTACCATGCCTGTATCCCTTTAGAACAACTTTGCCTGTAGTTTTGCTTACAATTTCACAGTGTTCTTCAAAGAAATCCACATGATAACCTGTCACAGATTTGACTAACACTCAGTAGATTGTGTTTAAGTCCTGAGACTAGAGCTACTTTTTCAATGATGACATTCCCAAGATTGATATTGCGATATCCCAGAGTTTTTCCCATGTTGCCATCTCCATAAGAAACTCTGGGCCAGCTTTCTCCATAAAGTCTGATACAGGGCTTTATTTCCAGTCATATGTCCTAAACATCCACTTCCAGAACTAGGATATTTTTCCTGTTGCCCTGCAATCACAAAGACCACTAATGATTAGTTTTAAGGACCCAGACTTGCTTGGATCCTTTCCTTATTAAGTTTGTTAACATTTGCAGCGGATTTAACATCAGAGTTTATGTTAACATTTTTCTTATCAGAATTTACAGTATCAGACTTTGCATCAGAACTTACACTAGAAGGAATAATGCTAACTTTCTTTAAAGAAGGTTTTATTTGATAATAATCATAGTACAAACTATGATATTCCTTACAAGTATAAATGGAATGCCATAAACTACCACAATGAAAACAAGGTTTTTTGGCTTAAACCTAACAGACTGACTCTTAACTCCTGACTTAGAAGGTAAGGAGTTTATATTCTTATTCTTCCTGCAAAAAGAAGCCAGATGGTTAGAATTTCCACAGTTATAGCATTTCTTTCTAGGAGCATTAGGAACAGGCATATAATTATTGCTTTTATTCACACCTTCCTTTCCATTCCTATTTTTCCTAGGTGGCTTTATCTTGTTTACATTCTTAATCTCTTTCAGCTTATACTTAAGCTGCTTCTTTGTCATTAAGTCTATGTTAACTTCAGCTGGTTTATCCTGTTTTAACTTATCAGAAGTTGACTCTGCTTTAACTTCTGTCTCAATATCTTTCATTTTTTCAGAATCAGACTTTACAGTTTTAGCTACAAACTTAACAGGATTTACCTTTGGCTTATTAGTCTGTTTAACAATAATTGGCTTAATTTGTTCAGTTCCTGTTTCACTTTTATCATCTCCATAACCTAAGCCCTCTTTCCAGTTTCAACTACTTAGTAAATTCTGAGTTGTTCAGCCAGAGTTAGTCCAAGTCCTGATAATCTCTATTTCCTTTTCTAACTCAGTTTTTAGAGATTGATTCAATTTTAACACTTCATCTCTAACATAAAAAGCATCATATCTTTCTTTCTGAGTTTGATGGAACATAACTAACTCCTTTTCTAAATAGTCATTCCTTTTCTTAAAAGCCAGATTTTCAGAAGTTAACCTATCACATGTTAAAGTCTGATCTCTATAGCTAATGAATATGGTTTTAAGATAAGATCTCAACTCAGTAATATCATCAGTATGAAAAGCATAAGTTGTTTGAGGTACCTTTAACTCAGCATATCAGAACTGCTATCAGCATTTGCTATCAAAGCATAGTTTACCTCATCTCAGAACCTGAAGTGTATGTCCAGCTTTTCTTCTTTTGACAAGTGCCTTGCCTTTGTCACCTTTTCCTTTCTTGCAATCAGGAGATATGTGGCCTTTCTCACCATAATTGTAGCATTTAACATTTGAGTAATCTCCTCTGTCAGACTTTCCTGCTTTGCCTTCAGATTTTCGAACCTTCTTATCAGAACTTCCACTTTTCCTGGAAAACTTCTTTCCCCTTCTGAATTTCCTGTAGGCTATCTTTGTGATACCCTTCACCATAAGAGCGCACAATTTCATCATCTCTTCATCAGCATCCATCTCAGATAGTCTTTCAGTTTCTGAATCCTCATCACTATCAGAACTTGATGACTTAGCATCAGACTTTGTGATGAGAGCCTTTCCTTTGCCTTTCTTTGAGGCAGCCACTTTGGGGGATTCCTCCTCAGCCTTAAGAGCAACTGTTCTTGACTTTCTCCCATGCCTCTTGCTTCTTCGATCCATCTCAAGTTCATGAGTTTTGAGCATACCATAAATTTCATCAAGAGCATAGTTGTCTCTTATAGTAGTTGCCTTCAAATCCCAACTTTCAGGAAGAGCTAAAAGGAATTTAAGATTAGTATCTTCAAGATCATATTCCTTATCCACCAGTGACAGATCATTCAAGATTTGACAAATCTGTCATATAAACCAGTTAATGACTCATCAGGTTTTGAGTCAAAGTGCTCATACTCTTGAGTGAGTATAGTCCTCCTGTTCTTTTTAATTGCATCAGTTCCCTGGCATCTTATCTCCAAGGCATCCCATATCTCCTTTGCAGTCTTGCAGTTAATTACCTGTTTGACATGACATTATCAATGGCACTATGCACAAATGCCTTACCTTTGCATCCTTGGCAATATATGAGAATCTTCAGCTGTATATTCACTTTTCTCCTTTGGTACAGTCTGTGCTGGCTGATCTGCAACTACAACAGAGAGCTTGGTTGGCTTATGTGGTCCTTCATTAATTCTGTCAAGGTATTCTGGATCTGTAGCTTCCAGAACATAGTCATCACTTTCCATATGGGAAACTCAGAAGGTTTCAGTATGGGAACCCTAATAGTCTCATATTGATTATGGATTTGAGTCTTTGGAGTTTCTTCAGTTTTGGTGGGCTTGGTTGGAGTTTGTTCTTCTTCAGACAGATTGTTTTGGATCTTTACTGTATTTGTTAACAGATAGGCTCTGATACCACTTGTTAGGTCACACACACTGTAGAAGGGGGGTTGAATACATGTATACTACAATCAAATCGAATTAAGAACACAAGTATGAAACACAGAATAATCTTATTAATAAAACAGTATTACAATGGAACCGTTCTCTCTCAGTGATGAACAAATATCACGAGAGCTGCTAGGGTTACAATAAATAATATTCTCGATTAAGATAACACTTATAGTGTAAACCCTATGATGTGTTTATATAGACACACAGTTACAAGATAATCTTCTAATTGATATCAAATATGATTCTGTATCCTAAAATATATCAACTAGTTAACTTTTCCTCCAAGTCTTCTATTCTTCATAGAATTCTTCTTCCTGCATATATCTTCTTGTTTTAGTCTCGATCTTCTTTTCTTTCAATCAGCCGCCTTCCTTATCTGAAAGTCTTCTTAAGTCCTGATATTATCTTCTGATAAATATCTTCTAATATCTTAAGTTCTGATAACTTAAGTTCTGACTTCAGTATAAGTACTGATTTCCAGTTAGTCCTGATTTGTCCTGTTAGTCAAGATCTGAAAACCAAAACAAATCATTATTAACATGACATCACAAATATATCTAACAGATATATATAATCATTATCTCTCCTGTTTAGTAATTAAGGTGTGTCAACTATACTTAATAAAATTAATTATAGATTATATGTACTCTTCTTTTAACATTTTATAAATGTGGTAGTTTCAAATATGTCAAATTTTACCGAACTTGAATTTGAGGCTCTTGATATTGCCGAAAAGAATTATTTATCATGAAACTAGACATGAAATTTATTTGGCCGCACAAGGTCTGGGAGACACTATTAAAGAGAAAAAAAGAATCTGAATCAAACGCGCAAAGGCAATGATTTTTCTTCGTCGTCATCTCCATGATGGACTTAAAACTGAATACATTACTGTGAAAAATTCACTTGAACTTTGGAAAATTTAAATGATAGATATTATCACCAAAAGATTGTGATTCTTCCAAAAGCTCGATATGACTGGATGCATTTGAGACTTCAAGATTTTAAAACCTCCAGTGAATATAACTCCGCACTTTTTATTTAAAATCAGCTCTCAACTAAATTTATATGGAGAAAATATTACTGACGCGGACATGTTAGAAAAAACTTATTTAACTTTTCATGCCCCAAATGTACTCCAGCAACAATACCGTGAAAAGGTTTTATAAAATATTCAGATTTAATTTCTTATCTTCTTGTTGCTGAACAAAATAACAAGTTTTTAATAAAGAATCATGAGTTTCCCAAACTGGCTCTAGCTTTCCCTGAAGTGAATGTGGCAACTTATAATTTTTGGCGAGGACATGGTGGTGGACGTGGCCGTGAACATGGACACGGTCGCGAAAATCAAGTAAGGAACAACTATTATTTTAAACAACGAAAATCAAACTACAACCCGAAGTTGGTAAAAAAGAATGAAAGGGTGGAGAAAGATAAAAGGGGACAAAAGAATATTGAGAATGTTTTCTATAGATGCGGTATGAAGGGTCATTGGTCGCGTACTTGTCGTACCCTAAACACTTAGTTGATATATACAAAGCATCCCAGAAGGAGAAATGAAAGATTGTTGAAGTAAACTTAGCTTTCCGGAATGAAACCCGAGTACAACCCTTCTGACATGACACATTTAGATGTGACTGATTTTTAAAAAATTCCTGAAGGAAACATCAATATGAATGATACAGATATGATATGAATAATTGTTTGGTTGAAAAGTTTGTTTTTATTTAATCTATTTAATTATTATCACCAAGTTACTAATTCTATGTACTCTTTTTTGAAGTGTTATTCTAATTCTCGCGTTGGTCACATATTAAACGAAGATATTTGTTTTGTAGATAGTGCAACTACTCACACCATTCTTATAAATGAAAAATACTTTACTATTTGCAGAAATGTAGTGGTAATGTTAATACAATTTCGGAAGTACAAATATAATTGAAGGCACTGGAAGAGCTTGTTTTTTGTTACCTACAGGAACAAAAATTGTTTTAGATGATGCATTACTCTCTTGAAATTCAAAGAAATTTATTATGCTTTAAAGATATCCGCATAAATGGGTATCATGTTGAAACAATAAATAAAGAGGATAAAAATTCCTTTACATCACATGCATCATCCCAGGTAAGAAAAGTGTTAGGGACAACTACCTGCCTTTACTTTCGGATTATATTATACAAATAATCGTACAATTGAAGCAAATACTATCATAAATCGAAGTTATCGATATAAAAGAACAGAAGCATTATTGGAACAAAATGGGTGTTCAGGAACAAAATGGATGAAAATGGTATAGTCACCAGAAACAAAGCAAGGTTGGCTGCAAAAGGCTACTCACAAGAAGAAGGGATTGATTATGATTAAACTTTTGCTCCTATTGCAAGACTTGAAGCTATAAGAATTTTTCTAGAATTTGCTGCACATTCAAAGTGTATCAAATGGATGTCAAAAGTGCCTTTCTGAATGGTGAGCTAAAGAAGTAGTTTATGTGCAACAACCTCTTGGCTTTGAGGATCCAAAATTTCCCAACTTTATGTATAAGTTACTCAAGGCTCTATATGGACTAAAATAGGCACCTAGAGCTTGTTATGATACATTATCAGATTTCCTATTGAAGCATGGTTTTACTAGAGGAACCATAGACTAGACTCTCTTCTACAAGAAACATGGTGAGATATGATCCTAGTTCAGAACTATGTAAATGATATTATCTTTGGTTCTACTAATGAGAAGTTGTGCCAAAGATTCTCCAAGCTTATGCAAAGTGAATATGAAATGAGTATGATGGGGGAACTGAGTTACTTCTTGGACTTCAAGTCAGCCAAATGAGTGATGGATATCTTCATCAGCCAAACTAAATATGTCAAGGATCTTTTGAAAAAGTTTGGAATGGTTGATTTTTCACCTGTATCTACACCTATGTCTACTGCAACAAGGTTGGATGAAAATAAAAAGGGCAAGAGTGTAGATATCTCAAGTTACAGAGGGATAATTGGATCATTCTTTACTTGAACAAGTAGACCAGACATCATGTTTGCAACATGTCTATGTGCAAGATTTCAAGCCAATCCAAAAGAATCACATTTGATGGCCGTAAAGAGGATTTTCAGATATTTGAAGGGAACTCCAAACTTGGGATTATGGTATCCTAAGGGATTGGTTTTGAATTGGATACACAGATGCAGATTTTGCTGGATGCAGGGTTGACAAAAGAGTACCAGTGGAAGCTGTCAATTTCTTGGACAAAGACTTGTATCTTGGTACAGCAAGAAACAACAATCTGTATCAACTTCTACAGCTGAATACATATTGCAGGGAGTTGTTGTGCTCAAGTGCTTTGGATTAGAAATCAGCTAATGGATTATGGCCTAGTGTTACACAAAATTTCTATCATGTGTGACAATACTAGTGCTATATTTATAGTAGCTAATTCAGTTAATCATTCTAGGACAAAGCACATTGATGTGAGGTACCATTTCATTAGAGAACATGCTACTAATGGTACCATTGAGCTCATTTTTGTACCAACAGAAAAATAACTAGCTGACATTTTTACTAAACCTTTGGATGAAGCAACTTTTACTAGACTTGTAGGTGAAATTGGAATGCTCAATTCTTCATCCTAAGGCAAGAACTCAGCAAATATTGTGCAGCAGATTAATCTCCAGTAAATCAAAATTAATTTGATTAAATTGGAAATTAACTGAAATATGAATTATAAATATTTCAGAAATCTCTATATTTGTCTTTCAAATATATTAACTTGGAATGTTTCAAATTCTGAGTGAACTGCTTAGTTGTTAATTTACATCCTTAATATGTAAAATTAACTCAAGGCAGAATTACAATAACCAAAAGTATCTAGAGAACTGAGTTCTCGATAAGTATAAAGTGACTTCTCGACAAGTCATTTTAGGACTTCTCGAGTGAGTCTTCGATAAGTCAACTTACTGACTTCTCGAGTGACTTCTCGATAGGTTCAAAATGACTTATCGATAAGTCCTTATAGAGTTCTCTAAAAGTATTCATTCACAGAGTTCTCTATAAGTACAAACTTTAATTAATCAATAACTCAGAACTGAGATAATTTAAATTGATAAATTATTTTAGTAAAATACTTTTGGAAAATGCATTCTAATTTTATTTTAAATTTATTCAAGTAAAAGTTCGAATTAATTCAGTCCACTTTTGGGGACAAACTGGGTATTTTTTGACATTTCGATAAGTCAAGTTTGAGTTATCTATAAGAGTGATTTAAAATGACTTCTCGATATGTACTTCACTTCTCTAAATGACTTATCGATAGACAAACTCCAAATGTCTATTTTTGAGTTCTCGACAAGTCATCTACTTTCACTATAAATACCCAGACTTCTCGATTAATTTGAACTTGGAATTTTTTTTTAAATTCTAAGAAAACTGAATATTTATTACTTCATATCCTCAGTATAAAGTTAATAAATAACAGATAAAAAGAAGCAAAAAGTATGAAAAACTGAACAAATTTAAATCATAAATTATGTTCAGAAAAATACTTTTGACATACTTTGTCTCTAATTTCTCTGACTTATTGACACATTTACATACTCTTGTGATTTCTTGTTTATGTAAAAATAGGTTAGTCTAATGTTGGTAGACTAGTACATTATTTGTGTTTTTGAGTATGCTGATAGTGGTTAAATTATTTGACTATATGCTGATAGGAGTAGTTATTTTTTGTAGGGAGTACTTGTTTATTTGCATGGGGACATTTATTCTAAATAGTGAACTAATATTCTTGAGTACTTGCATGGGGAATAGTAACTAATCATTTCTAACTGTCAAATATGCTTATGTGATTATTACTCTTATTATCCGGGCAACTCAAGAGTCTATTGGTTTCTATTTTTACTTCCTCTATAAATTAAAACGCTTCACTCTTTATCATTCATCACTCTCCTATTCTCAACAAACATCTGATTTCAAACTCACCTCCTGTTCATCTCTCTCTCTTTCTCAAATGGATGCCCCGGTCTTTTACAGACTTAATCATGGAGCTTAACATGTTCATCATTTAGATGAAGATCAAATTTACTTTGATCCCTTCGGACTCTGTGTCCGTCTCGGGGGGTTGTTTATAGCCCCTTTGATATTCCAAGAGAGATCTTTGATGAACTCTCATGGGATTATCAACTCACATCCTTTTCTTTGAGATGGAAGTCTCTCTCAAGTAGGAGAGACGTGCAAGAGTAGCTGAGCAGCAACGCCTTGCTGCTCTGGAGTTGCAGGAGAGAATCATTTCTCCTGCACACTCCAGGTCAGAGCTTATCAGCGCAGGGCAAGGAGCTTGGAGGCAGAGAAGAAGAAGTCCAAACTAGAGTAGTTAGGATTAGGATTTACTTGTTGAATCTATGTCTTAATGTACTATTTCCATTATTAATGAAAATTCAAATTCTTCTCTAAGCATTTTGTTTGTGTAATGATTCCTATGTATATCTGTATTGAATATGTCTTCTCTGCAATAATCTTGAAACTAAAATACTTACAATGTCTTTGTCTAACGAAACTCAAAAAGGGGGTACATTTGTTCAATGCATTACAGGTTCAACACAAAGGGGATTCAGATAATCTATCCACAGGTATTAGTGCTAAAACTGCAGCTAAAACATTTCAAAATGAAACTGCAGTTCACCAACACACATCAAACACACAAAAACTCAAACATAATCCCAATCAGGTAAATCCCAAAAGGAACCTGTTTTACAAAAGGACAAAATCCCCAGAATGTTCTTCAGTTGTTTTGTTGTTTGAGAAAAAGGAACTGGTATCACAAACATGGCAACTTATTGATTTTTCATGAATATCACTCATGCACTTTCATGTGCAAAACAGTCTTAACAAACTGATAGGTTTGAGGGTAGTACTCTGAGGGGGAGCTATCTAAATCCTCTCCAATTCAATTGGAGGTTCCTCAAGAAGGAACAACTCCCCTCATAACTCTAGCAAAAGCGGCCTTAGTCGTAAGACTAGAAGTACAATTGCCCATGATCCTGTCATGAGAAAGGCAAGCATAGCACATTCAAGTGCCATGTTGCAAGACATACAAGGGTTTGAGGCTGGTGCACATGGTAGTAACCCAGTCAAATCCCCTCCAATTCAATTGGAGGTTCCCACTATAAGTGGAGGACAACACACTGTCATAACCACAGAGCAATCTGTGAGCCAAACTGTGACCCCAGTCACAGATGCTTATGCACTCACTATTCTAGTGAAATGAGTATGATTAGGCCTATATGGATTTCCCCTAATCATATGATATAGATTAACTCTTCTCAGCCACCTCTTTTTTTGTAGGACAAACAACAATTGAGCCTTTCATGTGAGAATGTGAGAAAAGATTGAGAATCACAGAAAATAAGAGAGGCAGGATCTTTCCTGCAAAAGGAGAGGTAGATGAGTGTCTGGATTTAACAATCCTTGTGAGGTTACTCTGACTCTTAAAAGTCATGAGGATAGTGCAGTGAGAAGTTGTGAGACTACTTATTCAAAAGAACAGAGAGCTTAGGAATTTCCTATTCTATTCTACTTGATAAACTCATCACTACAGACTTCACTAAAGCTTGAAGCTGCTGATAGTGTTCTAAATGAACATTGACAAAAGCTTGAACAATGTGCATCTAGCTGGATCTTTCTTCCTGAAGATAATGTCAAAAAGGGGGAGAATATATCTAAATTTCAAAACAGCTAATGGATGTTGCTAGATAATAATATTCTTTTCTTGATAGGGGGAGAAGGAAGAATAAATCTAAATGCAACTCACAAAAGAAGAACAACATTGGAGAACTAAATGGATGTGATTTGTCCATGTAAAACCTTTAAGGACTTTCTCGGTATATGTTGATTGGTGCAGAAAAATTCCATCTCTTAAAAGCTCAACCCAAGGAAAAGTTTTGTTTTTCCAAGATCTTTCATTTCAAATTCTACCTTAAGATAATTAACAGTTTTTTGGAGCTCTTCAGGAGTTCCAATTATATTTAAATCTTCAACATACACAGCAACAATAAAAATGAAGACTCGGTCTTCTTTATGAATATACAAGGACAAATGGGATTATTTATGTATCGTTCCCTTAACCTATGGTACCACATTCGACCAGACTATTTTAATCCATATATTGACCTTTGTAACTTGATCGCATAAAGATCACGAGGATGTGGGCTAGATATTTCTGGTATTCGGAATCCTTCCGGAATTCTAATATATATGTCTTTCTCAAGGGAACCATAATATGTTGTCACAACATCCATTAGACATAACTAATCTTTCTTACTGAAAGACTAATAAGATAACGGAAGGTCGTTCCATCCATAATAGGAGAATATGTTTCCTCATAATCAATGCCTGGTCTCGAAAAACCTTGAGTAACTAGATGAGCTTTGTATCATAAATTTCATTTTTATCACTTCTCTTTCGCATAAATACCATTTTAAAACCAACGGGTTTTGTCCCTTCAGGGGTTCGGACTACAGGTCCAAAAACTTTATGTTTATTAAGTGAACTCAATTCATTTTCGATTGCTTCTTTCCCCTTTGGCCAATCACTTCTACATCGACATTCATCGACGGATTTTAGTTCAAGATCCTCGCTTTCAATCATTATATGCGCTACATTATATAAACATTTCGTCGACGGTAGTTATTTCGGTTCCATCTCTTTCTTGTGACAACATAATTTATTGAGATCTCTTCACTTTCGACATTTTCAGGTACCTGTACTTCTTCTAAGGTTTAATCTATTGTGTCACAGGTCACTTGAGGAGTCTCTTAAGGATATTTTATTTTCTCTATTTGGGCATCTCTACTCTTTGCTCCTTTTCTTTTCCGAGGGTTTTTATATTTGTAACTGATCGGTCTTCCTCGCTTTATGTGAGGCACTTGTAATATATAATAGATAATGTCAAAGATTACTGGAGCTAACAATGTCATTAGCATCTATGATCTGAGTGGAAGATTAATGAATAGTTTTTTCAGTAATCAGTTAAGCTTGGGGCCAAGCCTAAGTTAGTTGTTTGATATCTAAATTTGTATTCTATACTTGTAACACTTAAATCTGTAAAAATGCAAAGAAGCGGACGGGAGTCTTTTTCCTAAAACAGTATCATCCTAAGGATTCTATCTGGAAGAAGATCAAGACGGATCATGCCTCAGAAGAATTTTGAAGAAGTTTGGAGTTGAATAAATCTGTTTGGAGAAAAATGTTCTAAGTCAAGATCTCTACAAGTCATAGATTTAATGTTATAGAGAAGTCATTCGAGAACTCCAGAATGACTTATCGAGAGTCATTAAAACTCCAGAGAGTATTGACGGATAAGAAATATCTACTCGACGGATGAGCTATATATCCACTCGATGGATGAATAATATCTACTCGATGGATGAGCAATATCTACTCGACAGATAAGCTATACATCTAATCGACGGATGAGCAATATCTACTCAACGGATAAGCAATATCCACCGGGAGGGGAGAAGTCAGGAAAGCTACTCGAGAACTCAAAAAGATATCGACAAGTCATTCTTTCACTAGAGAACTCAGAGTTATCGACAAGTCTATATCCATTCGAGAACTCAGAGATATCTACAATCAAGTGAAGTTATGAAAACTAGAGATCTCGATGAGCTGAAGACCTCTACAAGCCAAACTCATTATGGAAAACTAGAGATCTCGATAAGCCTTTATACTTATCGAGATATCAAGTGTTCAAATAAATCAAACTGGAGATCTCGAAGTACAGTCTCAAAGTACAGAATTGCAGATCAGTTTAATATCCAAGATAAACAATCAACAAACAATCCAACAGCTGGATTGACAAGTCTATAAAAAGCAGCTTAAAGTGTTTGCAAGATCAATGGCAAAGATTAACTGACAGAGGAAGATTAAAGTAAACACGGGATACTAAAGATATGCTAAGCCATAAATGGAAGATTTTCTTTTCTATAAATAGAAATGACAAGTGACAGTTTAGAAAACATAATAGCATGTTTATTATCCACTGTGTAAACCAACAGATAACTGAGCTATAAAGTTAACACTGGTCCTCTAGTTAGAAGTAACAATTTAGATCAAAAAAATCTTGTAACACTCTCGAGAAGAAGCTGAGCTCTTTAACTTCGAAGAGCTTAAAAATTTTGTAGTAAAGCATCTTAATTTTTAATACAAAAATTAAGTGAATTTTGAAGATCTGTGTTCTTTATTTTGTGCAAGTTTAATTTCTACATGAACACTTTTCTATACAAGATTTAATTTACTTTCTTCAACCATTATCTTTCAAGAAAAGCCTAAAATCAGAAAAACACATTCACCCCCCTCTGTGTGTGATTCCTTACCTAACAGCACTGATTCACTTGCTTTAATTATTTGTTCTTCTGGGACTTCTATTTTTACAGGAGCATTTTTAGCTGGTATGTGTGACGTAGTCACTCTATTTATATCAGTGAATACATCAGACAACTGATTCGCAATACCTTGTAGATGAATTATTTTCTGAACTTCATGTTCACATTGATTTGTACGGGGATCATAAGTATTCAATGGTGATGCATTCCATGTAATTCCTTTTTTCAGCAGTTTAGTTTCTCCCCATGTTCCAAGAATAATCTTATTCTCTCCTCCTAATCTAGGGAAAACTGTTTCATCAAAATGACAATCAGCAAATCTTGTTGTGAACATATCACCTCTCAATGGTTTAAATATTTTATTATAGAGGGAGATTCATAGCCAATATATATTCCTAATCTTCTTTGGGGACCCATCTTTGTTCGTCGCGGTGGAGAAATTGGGACATATACCGCACATCCAAAAGTTCTCAGATGAGAAATATCAAGCTCTCTTCCAGAAGCCAATTGTAAGGGAGAAAAATTTATGATAACTTGTAGTTCTAATGCGTACAAGTGATGTTGCGTGCAAACTAGCATGCCCCCAAACTGAAGTGGGGAGATTCGTTCTCATAATCAATGGTCTGGCAATTAATTGAAGTCATTTAACGAATGATTCTGCTAGACCATTCTGCCTATGAACATGAGCAACGAAATGTTCAATATTAATTCCAATTGACACACAATACTCATTGAAAACTCATGATGTGAATTCTCCAGCATTATCTAAACGGATCGTACCGATATTATGATCCAAAAACTGTACTCTTAATCGAATAATTTATGCAAGTAATCTTGCAAAAGCCAGGTTACGAGAAGATAATAAACACACATGTGACCATCGTGTTGATGCATCAATTATTACCATAAATTTTTAAATGGTCCACATGATGGGTGAATGGGTCCATATATATCACCCTAAATCCTTTCTAAAAACTTAAGAGATTCAGTTCCAACTTTTGCCAAAGAAGGCTTGATAACTAATTTTCCTTGAGAACAAGCAGCACACGAGAATTTATTAAATTGAAAAATCTTCTGGTTTTTCAATGGATGTCCATGTGAGTTTTCAATAATTCTCCGCATCATAATTGAACCCGGATGTCCCCACCGGTCATGCCAAATAATAAAATTTATTTTGGTGCAGGAACTAACTTCCAGACTTTGCTTCTTTCAAACTGATTCAGCTCTTCCTGCATGGCAGATATCCAGTCAGGATCCAGCAAAGCTTGATCAATTTTCCTAGGCTCTGCTTGAGACAGAAAATATGCATGTAAGCATTCATTAGCAGTTGCACTTCTAGTCCTCACACCAGCAGTAGGATCACCAATAATTGCTTCTCGGGTGTGACTTCTATCCCATTTCCTAGTGTGAGTTTGTTGACTTGTATCTTCATTATTTTCTTCATTATTAGTATGACTGGTAGATCCTTCTTTTCTTTCTCCCCCTGAGTTTGTTCCATCAAGATTAGGTGTTTGAGATGAGCTTCCATTGCCATGATTTCCCTGTTCAGCAGACTCTTCTTTCATCATTTGTTGTGCATTGACATCAACTTCTCCATCAGAATCACTATCAATGTTGTGGTTTTCAAATGTAAGGGCTTCAACTTCTTTATTATCAAGGCATTCCAAGCCTGGACACTTGTCATCATCAAAGGTCACATCTGTGCTTTCCATAATCTTCTTTTGATTAGTCACATACACTTTGTAGGCTGTTCTTTCCGGTGAATATCCCAGAAAAATTTCTTCAAAGACCTTTGAGTCAAATTTTCCCACATATTCAGAATTATCTTTCAAAATGTAACATTTGCTTTCCAAACACATGAAGATGCTTTACAGTAGGCTTTCTCTTGGACATGATTGAGTAGGATGACTTGCCATGTGCCTGTTAATGAGATATATGTTCTGAGTATACATGCAGTGTTGACAGCCTCATCCCAGAAACTTGTTGGCAACTTGGCATCTTGCAGCATTGTTCTAGCAGCTCCAACCAATGTCCTGTTCTTTCTTTCAACTACACCATTTTTGTTGAGGGGTCCTGGCAGCTCATAATTCTTGAACAATGCCTTTGCCTTTGCAGAATTCACTTAATGTAGCATTTCTGAATTCTTGTTACATTGTCACTTCTCAGTCTTTTCACACAATTGAAATCTTCAGCCTGCTTTTCTATCTTCTTGATGTGCTCAATTATGATATGTGGAGTTTCATCTTTAGAGTACATGAACTCTACCCAAGTGTATCTTGAGAAATCATCCACCATCACAAGTGCATATCTGTTCCTTGAGATTGATAAGACATTTACTGGTCCAAACAAGTCCATGTGAATAAGTTGCAAGGGTGCACTAATAGAATTCACATTTTTTGACTTGTGACTAGATCTTTTCATCTTTCCTTTCTGACAAGCTTCACAGACTTCAACTTGAGCAAACTCCAGCTTGGGCATGTCTCTTACTAACTCCTTTTTGACTAAGTTGTTAATTGCCTTGAAATTCAAGTGAGACAACTTCTTGTGTCATAGCTCGCTTTGTTTTTCTGATGCCTGGGTGTAGAAGCAGCAAATACCATCCTTATATGTTGAGCCCAAGTCTGCAACAAACAAGCTTCCTTTCTTTGCTCCTTTCAAAGCAATTTCACCAGTTTTCTTGCTGACAAAGGTGTATTCTTCTTTGTTGAATAAAAATTCAAAGCCTTTGTCTGCAAATTGGCTAACACTGAGAAGATTCACCTCAAGACCAGCTACTAGTGCTACATCATCAATGACAACATTTTCAGAAACAATCTTGCCATATCCCATTGTGAATCCTTTGCTGTTGTCTCCAAAGGTCACCAATGGGCCAGCTTTCTCCTCAAACTGTAATAGCAGGGTCTTATCACCTATCATATGACTGGAACATCCACTTTCAATGATCCATATGACTTTCTTCACTTTGCCCTGCACACAATGAGATTCATGTGTGTTTAGTAACCTAAGCAGTGTTGGGTACTTTCTTCTTGTTAACTGATTTAGCAGAAGTACAGTGATTTGTTTCAGATAAAATAGAGTTCAATGATTGTTGTGAATTTTCCCTTTCTGATTTAGACTCAGTTTGTGTTTTTTGTACGTCTACTCTCAGTTTGTGACAACTCTTCATCACTTTCAAGTTGCAAGGGATGGAATCAAACTTATCACAGAATGAGTAGGGATCATCTAAATTTGCTTCATTGTATTTGCAAGTTCCTTCAATTGGCTTACTAACACCCTTTTTACAAAGATGGGTTAGATGATTTGTAGAACTACATATTCCACACTTTTTTCCAGGAAGATCTGTAATATAGTTCAGATTGTTGCTTTTGTTTTTCCCAATTCTTCCACTTCTATTTTTCTTCTTCTTACTTGCATCTTCAATCTTGGTTTCTTTGACATGAGTCTTGGTACTTTGGTTGTCCATGAGATTTTTTTCATCCTTGGATGATTGAATTGAATATGCATTCTTCTTTTCATTATCCTCATGTGTAATTTCTTGCTTGATAATCAATTCTTCTTCACTGAATTTTACCTCATAAGTCCTAAATACTGGTGACCCAACATTTTTCAGCATTGCTGGAACATTTCCACTCTTTGTTGTTTTTCCTCTGTCACCAGTGTTTCTCTTCTTTCTGTTTAAGGTATTATAATCAAGACCAATAGCAATATTTGCATATGGTTTGTTTTTCTCATGGTACTGACCAACCAATTGAGATGTATTCTTCAAGGACTTCAACTTTACTTCACTTTTCTCCAGTTTTTCTCTTAGCACACTCTGAAGCTCATTTGCACACTTGAGCTTATTTTTCAGATAGCCATTTTCTTGTTTCAAGGCTTCAAGCTCCACTATCAACAATTCAGCTTCTTGTTTTTCATTTTCAAACTTCGCATTTAACTTTTTAATCTGCTAACTTCTTCATTAGCAGCAACCATGCTTGTATGAATGTGAAACATTTCTGTGCTCATTTTCAGGGTCAGAATACTCAGCTGGATCTTTAGGAGCATAATGAGCTGGTATGACCATGTCTCCATCTCTAGATTCCTCAACTCTTACCATAGGAATGAAGGGACCATTCATGAGAATCTGAACATAGAGTGGATTGGCCATCTTGATAAACAACATCATTTTCTTTTTCCAAAGAGTGTAGTTAGCTTTGTCAAAGGTAGGGATTTTGATGCTACTGATTTTCTGTGTATTCATTGTTCCAAGATCTTGAATCTGTTTTCTTTCATATTTTGCTTTGATACCACTTATTAGGTAATGAATCACACACAGAAGGCGGGGGGGGGGGGGGGGTGAATGTGTTTTTCTGATTTTAGGCTTTTCTTGAAAGATAATGGTTGAACAAAGTAAATTAAATCTTGTATAGAAATGTGTTCATGCAGAAATTAAACTTGCACAAAATAAAGAACACAGATCTTCAAAACTCACATAATTTTGTATTAAAATTAAGATGTTTTGCTACAAAATTTCTAAGCTCTTCGAAGTTAAAGAGCTCAGCTTCTTTACGAGAGTGTTACAAGATTATTGTTACTTCTAACTAGAGGACCGGTGTTAACTTTATAGCTCAGTTAACTGCTGGTTTACACAGTGGATAATAAACATGCTATTATGTTTTCTAAACTGTCACTTGTCATTTCTATTTATAGAAAAGCAAATCTTCCATTTCTGGCTTAGCATATCTTTAGTATCCCGTATTTACTTTAATCTTCCTCTGTCAGTTAATCTTTGCCATTGATCTTGCACACACTTTAAGCTGCTTTTTATAGACTTGCCAATCCAGCTGTTGGATTGTTTGTTGATTGTTTATCTTGGATATTAAACTGATCTGCAATTCTGTACTTTGAGACTGTACTTCGAGATCTCCAGTTTGATTCATTTGAACACTTGATATCTCGATAAGTACAAAGGCTTATCGAGATCTCTAGTTTTCCATAATGAGTTTGGCTTGTAGAGGTCTTCAGCTCATCGAGATCTCTAGTTTTCATAACTTCACTTGATTGTAGATATCTCTGAGTTCTCGAATGGATATAGACTTGTCGATAACTCTGAGTTCTCTAGTGAAAGAATGACTTGTCGATATCTTTTTGAGTTCTCGAGTAGCTTTCCTGACTTCTCTATTCCCGGTGGATATTGCTTATCCGTTGAGTAGATATTGCTCATCCGTCGAGTAGATGTATAGCTTATCCATTGAGTAGATATTGCTCATCCGTCGAGTAGATGTTATTCATCCATCGAATGGATATATAGCTCATCCGTCGAGTAGATATTGCTTATCCGTCGGTACTCTCGGGAGTTTGAATGACTTCTCGATAAGTCATTCTGGAGTTCTCGAATAACTTCTCTATAATATTAAATTTATGACTTGTAGAAATCTTGACTTAGAATATTTTTCTCCAAACAGATTTATTCAACTCCAAGCTTCTTCAAAATTCTTCTGAGGCATGATCGTCTTGATCTTCTTCCAAATATAATCCTTAGGCTTGATACTATTTTAGGAAAAAGACTCTAGTCTGCTCCTTTGTATTTTTACAGACTTTAAGTGTTACAAGTACAGAATACAAATTTAGATAACAATACAACTAACTTAGGGTTGGCCCCAAGCTTAACTGATTACTGAAAATAACTATTCATTAATCTTCCACTCAGATCATAGATTCTAATGACATTGTTAGTTCCAGTAATCTTTGACATCAACTATTATATATTACAAGTATCTCACATGAAGCGAGGAAGACCGATCGGTTCCAAATATAAAAATCCTCGGACAAGAAAAGGAGCAAAGAGTAGAGATGCCCAAATAGAGAAAATAAAATATCCAGAAGAGACTCCTCAAGTGACCTATGACACAATAGATGAAACCTTAGAAGAGGTACAGGTACCTGAAACTGTCGAAAGTAAAGAGATCTCAATAAATTATGTTGTCACAAGAAAGAGATGGAACTGAAATAACACTACTGTCGCTGAAATTTTTGCATATAATGTAGCGCTTAATATAATGATTTAAAACGAGAATCTTGAACTAAAATCCGTCGATGAATGTCGACGTAGAAGTGATTGGCCAAAGTGGAAAGAAGCAATCGAAAATGAATTGAGCTCACTTAATAAACATAAAGTTTTTGGACCTGTAGTCTGAACCCCTGAAGGGACAAAACCCGTTGGTTTTAAAATGGTATTTGTGCGAAAGAGAAATGATAAAAATAAAATCTTAAGATACGAAGCTCGTCTAGTTGCTCAAGGTTTTCCGTAGAAACAAGGCATTGATTATAAGGAAACATATTCTCCTGTTATGGATGGAACGACCTTCTGTTATCTTATTAGTCTTTCTGTAATTAAAAGATTAGATATGCGTCTAATTGATGTTGTGACAACATATTTGTATGGTTCCCTTGAGAAAGACATATATATGAGAATCTTTGAAGTATTCCGAATACCAGAAACATCTAGTCCACATCCTCGCGATCTTTATGCGATCAAGTTACAAAGGTCAATATATGGATTAAAACAGTCTGGTCGAATGTGGTACCAAAGGTTAAGGGAACGATACATAAATGATCCCATTTGTCCTTGTATATTCATAAAGAAGACCGAGTCTTCATTTGTTATTGTTGCTGTGTATGTTGAAGATTTAAATATAATTGGAACTCCTGAAAAGCTCCAAAAAATAGTTAATTATCTTAAGGTAGAATTTGAAATGAAAGATCTTGGAAAAATAAAAATTTTCCTTGGATTACAAGTTGAGCTCTTAAGAGATGGAATTTTCTGTACCAATCGACATATACCGAGAAAGTACTTAAACGGTTTTACATGGACAAATCACATCCATTTAGTTCTCCAATGGTTGTTCGATCACTTGATAGGAAAAAGGATTTATTTCGACCAAGGGAAGAAAATGAAGAATTACTTGGTCCTGAAGTACCACATCTTAGCGCTATCGGTGCACTTATGTATCTTGCTAATAATACATGACATGATATAGCATTTTCTGTGAATCTATTGGCAAAACATAATTGCGCTCCAACTCGGAGGCATTGGTATGAAGTTAAACATATTTTTCGGTACCTTCGAGGCACAACTGATATGAGATTATTTTATTCTAATAAATCTAAATTAGTACTAATAGGTTATGCAGATGCAGGATAATTATCTGATCCAGATAAAACTCGATCACAAACAAGTTATTTGTTCACTTATGGGGATACAACCATCTCATGGCGATCCATAAAACAATCTTTGGCTGCTACCTCTTCTAATTATACATAAATTCTTATAATCCATGAAGCTAGTCGAGATTGTGCCTGGTTGAGATCAATATATTAATATTCGGGAGTCATGTGGCATGCATCATGACGGGATAGTCCCGACAGTGATGTTCGAAGACAATACAACATGCATTGAGCAGTTGGAGAAATGTTGTATCAAAGGTGATAATACTAAACATATCTCGCCCAAATTTTTCTTCACACATGATCTTGAAGAGAATGGAGAAATTGAAGTCCAACAGATTCGCTCAAGTGACAACCTTGCAGATCTATTCACAAAATCAATACCCCTATCGATTTTTGAGAAATTGGTAAATAAAATTGGCATGTGTTGACTTAAAGACTTAAAATAAATCTCATAATCGATGTACTCTTTTTCCTTTACTAGAATTTTTTTTTTTCCAATGAGTTTTTTCCTAGAAAGGTTTTAACGAGACACAATTATTGAAAAATGGACATCAAAGGTGGAGTGTTATGAATATATGTCCCTGGATTTTTATAGAACAAACCTTTGGTCCTCCAATTCCTCGACTTTTAATATTTCAAGTTCATGTATTCATTTAAGAGACTTTTGGATTTTCAAGTTCATATCCAAAACCTATAAATAGCACCAATGTTGAGCTTGTAAAGACAATTGAGAAAATAACATATTTTCTCTCTTTTCTCTCTTTATCCTTGCAATATATTTCTAATACACAATATATATTTCTAATATACTTAATTTTTATACTTAGATTTTGTCACTTGGGTGGGTGCAAAATAAAATGTAAACACGGGTCAAGCACCTAATTTTTTAGAAATATTATTTAATAGAGTCTTATTATGATCAAAACATATTGCTATGAAT
Source organism: Apium graveolens (assembly GCF_009905375.1). Lineage (NCBI taxonomy): Eukaryota > Viridiplantae > Streptophyta > Magnoliopsida > Apiales > Apiaceae > Apium > Apium graveolens. Next base: position 37,361 of record NW_027419759.1, on the reverse strand, counting down.
CTAGAAAACCTATTTTAACTAAACACATGTAACTTAGGTTGTGTTTGACATTGTCGTTATAGAGCAGCTTTTCATTGAAGCTAAAAAATTATTTGATAAAATTCAAAAGCTACTTTAATTAAAAGTGTTTTTGACATAAAAACTGTCGTTAAAAATAGTAAGATTTCATACTTTTCAAAAAAGTTGTGTTTAAGTTTTGCGAGAAGCAATGTTGATTTCTCCATTAAATCTCATCAAAAACATTTTTTTTTATATTTTTTTACATCAAAATATATACAAATTAAAAATATTATCAAACAGTCATTTTATTTTTTTAACATCACTTTTTTCATCTGTCCTTTTTATAACATCACATCAATTTTTAGCAGAAATCTATTGTCATTAACCTACCTATTTTACAAAATTATTAAACTCAATCATATATAAATAATTTATTTAAAAACATCCAATAGAAACTTTGACATGTATAATTCATTAAATGATTTATTATAATTCCTATTATTGATAAAGAAAATTAAAATATTAAAAGTTGCTGTGCATGCCTAGTATTAATTTTATCCATATAATAATTTGACCTATATATCGGGGATGAGCGAGAATCGTCTCGGGGTGAGCGAGAATCGAACCTAGAACCTGGGACGACAAGTGATAAGTCGAATTATCTTGACTATTATCCATATCTTAGTCACCAATAAATTGAAATTAACACTAACAATAAAAAAAATTAAAATATAAATATTAACATTGTATTCATCATAAAAATATGTTTTGAAAAACTATTGATCAGCCGGAAAAATAGGCCTTGACAGCTGACGATTCATCAGCAACAAGTTAGATGGGAAAGGTCGATGATCAAAACCCTAACTTCTTAGTTCTCAGGCTAAATATTGAGCAGATAAGCAATACCCTCTATTCATTTTTCTTACTTGTACTCGTTATTTGTATATAAATTGCCCTTATATGTTGCATATTACTGTATTAGTCTGATCTTGCGAGTAAGAACATATTAAAGATATTAGTCAGGAACCCAATACTTGAACATAACCAAACTGGTTGTCTTTTGATTTTTTACTTGATCAAAATTTTCGAAATTGAGTTTTCACTGATATTCAGGGGTCATATTCTCTGCTTTTAGACCTAGTATGTACAAATAACATGCACACTCTATATTGTACATTTTATACAATTATTAATTCTCTGCTGCTGAAAATTACTGTTAGGTCACACTTTCACTGTAGAGGGGGTGAATACAGTGTTTATTACAATCAAATCAAACTTCAAGAACTTATGTAACAGAAAACAAACTTTATTTAAACAATAAACTCTGTTACAATCTGGAACTGTTATCTCTCAGTGATGAACAAAATATCACGAGAGCTGCTAGGGTTATAATAAATAATATTCTCGATAATGATAACGCTTATAGTGTAAACCCTATGTCTGTGTTTATATACTACACAGTTACAAGATAATCGCTAATTGATATGGAATATAATTCTGCTTCCTAAAATATATCAATCAGATATCTTCTATTCCAAGTATTCCATTCTTCACGGAATTCCTTCTTCATGCATATCTCTTCTTATGTTTATCTTGATCTTCTTAACTTTAATCAGCTACTGTCCTTATCTGATCGTCCTTCAGCACTTAAGTTCTGATATCTATCTCCTGATAACATAAGTACTGATATCCCTTAAGTTCTGACTTCCAGTATAAGTACTGATCAGTTAAGTACTGATTTGTTCTGTTCAAATAAGATCTGAAATCTAAACATAAAACATATTAGCCATGACATTATCAAATATATCTAACAATCTCCCCCAACTTGTAAATTAACAAAATATACAAGTTTAACAGATATTTGATGATGTCAAAAACATTAAGTACAAATGCATGAGAAATAGACAAGATAACTACAACTTACAGTCCTTAAAGTTTTTACCAATTCAACTTCTGATAACAACTTCAATCTGTATAAATATCAGAATTTAAGCAGTTGTAGATCTTCGACTTGGCTTCATCATTTTCTGATCTCTCTGATGTCAGGAGTTGTTCTGAGATAATTCTTCAACAAACATTTCTCAACATATCTGAGTTCATCAATCATTCTCCGTTTGACATCTTTAAGCTCTGCAGTATCTTCACCAGTTTGAAATATTGCAGCTCTGAGATCATTAATCTTTGCTTTTCTCAACTCCCGATCTAGTCTTATGACATAAGCTTTATTAGACTCTAGATTGAATTCAAGCCCCTTAATACCAAGATATGTTCTGATCTGTGCAGTATTAGGCTTCATATCAACAATATCACCATTGTGATTTCTGTACTTTGGAACATATCTGCTGTCAGACTTAACAGAATAAAGTCTTTTCTGTCTCTGAATCTGTTCCTTTAAGTAGTTTGCAGCAGTCTCTGTTATTCTGTCATCCACTTGAAGTAAGAATAATACATGCTCCAATTCTTCAAAATACTTCAATGGAATGGCATTTTGTCTTATATGATAAACCCTACCATCTGTCATGAAATACAACATGATGTATTCTTTCAAGAAGGTATGGTAAACCATCTATACAGATTCTAGTTGATTCAATCTCTCAGGAGTTGCTCCAATACCTGGTTCACTCAAGGAAGTTGGATCATCGGTAGTGTTGTGTACTCTTCTTTCATCAGCACTTCCCAATCCAGTTTTATCTCTAGCTTCCTTTCCAGTAACTACTCTTGCTTCAAAACCACTTGAAGTAGTCTTCAAAGATTGAGACTGTTTTGCTTTAGTGAATCCTGGTAGGAGTGTTTTAGATTTATTTTCTGATATCAAGTTAACTTGAGCACTGTCAGAGGTTACTTGCTTCTTCTGAATATCAGAACTTACAATTTCTTGACTCTGAACAACTTGAGCCATGTCAGAGGTTGTTTTAAGAACTTTTCTTGAAGTCAGAGCAAGATTATCTTTTCCATCAGTAATTTCTTCTTCCTCAGGAGGTACATAAGGCTTGATAGGTTCACCAACCTTTTCTTTACCCTTGGATCTTGGATCTATCTGTGGTTGTGATCTAGCCAAAGTTTCTTCAGTATGTATCCTTTCTTTGATCACAATGCCTTTAGGTTTTGGAAGTAACTTTTTACCAGAAGCTTCAGATTTAGATGTGACTTTCTCTGATTTAAGTCTGGCTTCTTCTTCCTTTAAACTTTCCAAGTCCATCCCTGGATTTTCTTGAAGAAATAACTGTCTTGACATTTTCTCATCAAGATCTAGAAGTTCATCAGAACTTATCCTTTTACCAGCAGCAGAACTTATTCTTTTCCCAGTATCAGAACTTGTTCTGTGACTAGCTTGTCTTGATGTAAACCTTCTACCTTGACTATGACCACCACCCATTCCAGAGTTTCCTTGGTCATCTTTTCCATCATCCTTTCCTTGCAGTGACTTGTTGGTTTTGCATTTGGACTTAATTACCTTCTCCCCCTTTTTGGCATCAGCAGGTAATAAAAGAGAGATAAGTAGTTCCACTGAGGTCTGGATTTCAGTAAGTTGCGATTGCTGAGAAGCTTGATTTGTCAGAATTTGATCAATCTGAGCTTGTTGCTTCTCTTGAGTTTTCTCAATATAAGCAACCCTGTCAATGGTAGGTTGGAAGAACTTTTTCTTATCAAGTTTCCAAACTTGTTCCTGTTTAATAAAGTTCTCCTGAATCTTGTGTAGCTCTGCATGAGTGTTGGAATGAAGACCTTGTAGATGTTTAGTACTCAATGCAGTGACTCTAAGCTGGATTTTAAAATCATCAGAATGTAACATTTTATCAGCTTTAGTCAAGTGCTCAGCAAGATGTAAAGCATTTGGAACACATGAAACTGAGTTCCATTCCTTAGTCCACTCCTGACCTGCAGGAGTTTCACTCCAAGGTACTGGTGCATCCCTGATAACAAACTCCTTTAGCAGTTCAGACTTAGGAAGAGTCAGTGGAGGAGTATGTCCTGAAGGACCTGCTTCATCAGCATCTACAGTTGTAGCAGCTTCACCAGTATCTCCAACATTTGCAGCATCAGAACTTAAAGAATCAGTATCTTCTGATAAGACAACTGTATGAGTAGCAATGGAGGCTTCAACATCCTCTAATTGCTGATCTGATACTAAGTTCTGATCAACAGCCATATCCTGATGCTCACCTAAAATCTGATCATCATCTTGATGCAGAGAAGGTGTTAGTGATAACTCAGAAGTTTGAACAGCATCAGTAACAGGTGTTGTGGAAGGATTATTTGCTGTTGGAGCTTCTAAGAAAAGTATTTCAGGCACAACCAAGTTCTGAATATCAATTTCAGCACTTGTGCCTGGATCAACAAGAGATATAGAAGGTGAATTAGCCTTGTCAGATACAGGTTCCTGAGATGGAGTTGATGGAGTTGATGGAGAAGAAGTGACTGGAGCAAATTCCTTGTCTTGTGAGATCAGAGATTCCTGATCCCCTTCCTTAGCTGCTTCCTCCTCATCATCTGAAACTGGCCTCTGTGCCCTCTGTTTCTTGTACTTCCTTGTTGATTTGGATTCCTTGGGAGTTGCAGAAACCGTCATACGTCTAAGCCTCTTGAGAAGCCTAGAACCCCCAATTGCAGAATCCTTCTGAGAAGTTGCCTTCTCAGCTCATCAGTATCTTAGGTTCTGAAGAGGGAATCTGATCCTCAGAATCTGATAGGCATATATAGGCATGAGAATGCCAAGAGACACAAAGATATTGAATGCAGACAGGTAGAATTAAATCTACCTCGTCTCCCTAGACTTTGAAAAAGAATAACAGTCATTGGAAAAGGAATGTACACATGTAACAAGAGTGAACTGTTCAAGGACGAGTGCCATTATGTTTTAACCATAGACTATTAATCTTCCACTTCAACATTTCGAAATTAATCTGAGACTGTTACCAAATTTTACTCACAGATAAGTCAAGTAAAGGGTTAGACTGAAAAATCAGAACTTAGACCTATACCAGAACTTAACAGTCATCAGAACATAATGTCTTAACTCGAACAAGGAATATCTATCTTAGTAAATACTCATACAAGTTCTTAGTTATGAACGTCAGAACTTAATCATCAGAACGTGTAACTAGAACTTGTCCTCAGAATTTGTGCAAAAGTGACACAATGACTGTTGATCTAAAATAACATAGACCACCACAGAAATTTCATCATTCATATGGAGTGATGTGTGTGTGTATTAAGCTAAATAACAGACAAAGAGTAAAGTCTGATCTACTTCAGTACATCTTAGAAATAAGTCATAATTAAAATTTTGCTAAAGAGCTGTCATTATCCTGAAACCTACTGATAAATGAGTTCATGCATGAGTTCACCTCTACTGTTTTTGTGCTAATTTTATGCATCTTTTGAAATTCTATTTTACAGAGGCTTCTCAGTGTAAGTGAGTCACGACTGTTTATCAGAATTTATGCTATTATCAGAGTATTTCTCCAGTAATCATAGAGTGTGAAAAGTCACCAAGAAAATATTTTGCTTTTCTAATGCATATTTACTTAATACCAGCAATGCACTTGGGTCGTCCCTTTCACATTTTTACTCTAGATCTCAAAGGAGTACCTGATATTATTCTTTGATTATTGTTCTTCTTCTTTTGATAAGTGAGGTTTATCAGCACTTAGTACATTCAGCAGTTTTACTAGAATCAGAACTTAAACAGATGAGTAGCATTATTCTAATTTGTGACTTAGTAATAAGATATACAAAGTAAACTTAACTAAGCTCAGTTATCAGAATTTGCTTGTGTCATAAGATTTCCACAGAAATAATTACTTCTTTCATGGGATCATTTGTTTATTGAAGACTAGTAGGTCAGTATCTAGCACAGTTATCCTCATAGGATTGAATAGTTACTGAAACAGACATATCACTTATCAGAGTTTAGAAACATATATCAGACAACAGTCAGTACTTAAAGACATTTATCAATTAATGCACAGAATATACAAAGAGATTAATTCTGTAAATACTGATCATAAAGTCTGATAACATAGAACAAGTTTAAGCAGATTTAGAGAAAGAACCTGAAATCATTCCAAGTTCATTTACCAATTTTGAAAAGGTAGCTTCACACAGTGGTTTTGTGAAGATATCTGCTACTTGTTGATCTGTGGGAACAAAATACAATTCCACTGTACCTTCATCCACATGTTCCCTGATGAAATGGTACCTGATGCTGATGTGCTTTGTCATAGAGTGTTGAACTGGATTACCTGTCATAGCAATAGCACTTTGATTATCACAGTAAATAGGGATTTTGAAATACGTTAACCCATAATCTAGTAACTGATTCTTCATCCAGAGAATCTGTGCACAGCAACTTCCTGCAGCAATATACTCTGCTTCTGCAGTTGATGTGGAAATTGACTTTTGTTTCTTGCTATACCAAGAAACCAACCTGCCTCCAAGAAATTGGCAGCTACCACTTGTGCTTTTCCTGTCAATTTTGCAACCTGCAAAATCTGCATCTGAGTAACCTATTAATTTAAAATCTGATTCTCTAGGATACCATAATCCTAGATCAGCTGTTCCTTTAAGATACTTAAAGATTCTTTTTACAGCTGTTAAGTGAGGTTCTCTTGGATCTGCTTGAAATCTTGCACAAAGACAGGTAGCAAACATGATATCTAGTCTACTAGCAGTTAGATAGAGAAGTGAGCCAATCATACCTCTGTAATCAGTAATATCTACTGAATTACCAGTATCCTTATCCAGTTTTGTTGCAGTGGCCATGGGAGTGGATGCACTTGAACAGTCTTGCATTCCAAATTTTTTCAGCAAGTTTCTGGTGTACTTAGATTGACAAATAAAAGTTCCTTCTTCACTCTGCTTGACTTGAAGGCCCAGAAAATAACTAAGTTCTCCCATCATACTCATCTGATATCTTGACTGCATTAGGTTGGCAAACTTTTTGCAAAGTTTGTCATTTGGAGACCCAAAAATAATATCATCAACATAAATCTGGATCAAAAGTAAGTCCTTGCCATGGTTGAGATAGAACAATGTTTTGTCAATAGTTCCTCTGTTGAATCCACTTTCCAGAAGAAACTGAGCTAAAGTCTCATACCATGCTCTAGGAGCTTGCTTAAGTCCATAAAGTGCTTTATCAAGCCTGTAGACATAATCTGGATGTTTGGAATCTACAAAGCCTGGAGGTTGTTCAACATATACTTCCTCTTCCAATTCTCCATTGAGAAAAGCACTTTTCACATCCATTTGAAAGACAGTAAACTTTTTGTGAGCAGCATAAGCCATGAATATCCTTATGGCTTCTAACCTAGCAACTGGAGCAAATGTTTCATCATAGTCAATTCCCTCCTGTTGAGAATATCCTTTTGCAACCAGCCTTGCCTTGTTCCTTACAATTATGCCATCACTGTCAGTTTTGTTTCTGAATACCCACTTTGTACCAACAACCGATCTATTCTTGGGTCTTGGCACTAAGGTCCAGACTTTGTTTCTTTCAAATTCATTCAACTCTTCCTGCATTGCTTGCACCCAATCAGCATCTTGAAGAGCTTCTTCCACTTTCTTTGGCTCAGACTGAGAGAGAAAAGAATTGTAAAGACATTCATTCGAAGTACCTGTTCTAGTTCTGACACATGCCTCAGGATTTCCAATTATTAAATCAGGTGTATGTGATTTTGTCCACTTCCTTGCAGATGGAAGATTTTCTCTAGAACTGGATGCTCCCCCATGATTCATGCTGTCTTCGGTTTCATTTTCTGATGCTCCCCCTGAAACTATGCTCTCTGAGTTGGATCCTTCAGTATTTAGATTTTCAGCACTGTCAGTACTTGGCTTATCAGAACTTGACGAATCAGAATTTGAAGAGCCAGATGTATGTTCTGATGCTTCTTGAGATGTGATAATATCTTGAGTATGCTCCCCCTGCATTGGTGCATCTTCCTTTGACGTAGTCACCACAGCTTCAATAACATTAGAGTTTAATCCATCAGAATTTACAGTATCAGGACTTAGACTGTCAGGACTTGAGGTATCAGAATATGAATCTTCATTTTCAAATCTCAGCTTATCATGATCAATGCAATCTTCAAGTCCAGTGATCTTCTTGTCATCAAAAGAGACATTGATAGATTCCATGACCACTTTTGTTCTCAAATTATAGACTCTGAAGGCTTTTGTAGAAAGTGGATATCCTACAAAGATTCCCTCATCAGCTTTTAGATCAAACTTGGATAGCTGTTCAGGATGAGTCTTGAGAACAAAACACTTACATCCAAATACATGAAAGTATTTGAGATTTGGCTTTTTGTTCTTCACCATCTCATATGGTGTTTTTCCATGCTTGTTAATGAGTGTTGCATTTTGAGTAAAACAAGCAGTCTGCACAGCTTCAGCCCAGAAATAGGTTGGAAGCTTTGCTTCTTCAAGCATTGTTCGTGCAGCTTCAATTAGAGTTCTATTCTTCCTTTCAACAACTCCATTTTGCTGTGGAGTTCTAGGAGCAGAAAATTCCTGCTTTATTCCATGATTTTTGCAGAACTCTTCCATTATCAAATTCTTGAATTCAGTGCCATTATCACTCCTCAAAATTTTCACAGAATCTTTGATCAATTTATCCAGATGTTTGACATGATCAATCAGGATAGATGCAGTTTCACTTTTTGTGTGCAAGAAATACACCCATGTGTATCTGGTGAACTCATCTACTATGACCAACGCATATTTCTTCTTTGCAATAGACATGACATTCACTGGACCAAATAGATCAACATGAAGTAGATAATAAGGCTCAAGAATTGATGATTCAGTCTTGCTCTTGAACGAAGATTTTCTTTGTTTAGCCTTCTGACATGAGTCACAAAGACCATCAGGAACAAACACTGATTTTGGCAGTCCTCTCACAAGATCTTTCTTGATCAGTTCATTTATCTTGTTGAAGTTTAAATGAGAGAGTTTCTTGTGCCAATTCCAGCTTTCTTCAGTTGAGGCTCTACTCACTAAACAGATTGCAGAACCATCAGAACTTGTTGAAAGCTTAGCTTCATAAATGTTACCACGCCTGAATCCCTTCAGAACAATTTTTCCTTTAGATTTACTAACTATTTCACAATGTTCTGCAAAGAAATCAACATGATAACCTCTGTCACAGATTTGACTTATACTCAGTAAGTTGTGTTTAAGTCCTGAGACCAGAGCTACATCTTTAATAATGACATTCCCAAGATTGATATTGCCATATCCCAAAGTTTTTCCAATGTTGCCATCTCCATAAGAAACACTTGGGCCAGCTTTCTCCACAAAGTCTGATAGCAGGGCCTTATTTCCAGTCATATGTCCTGAACATCCACTGTCCAGAACTAAAATATTTTTCCTGTTGCCCTGCAATCAAAAAGACCACTAATTATTAGTTTTAAGGACCCAGACTTGCTTGGATCCTTTGGCCTTTTTAGGTTTGTTAACATTTGCAGCGGATTTAACATCAGATTTTATGTTAACAGTTTTCTTATCAGAACTTATACTAGAAGGAACAACAGAAACTTTCTTTAAAGAAGGTTTTATTTGATAATAATCATAGTACAAACTATGATATTCCTTACAAGTATAAATGGAATGCCATAAACTACCACAATGAAAACAAGGATTTTGTGGTTTGTATCTAACAGACTGACTCTTAACTCCTGACTTTGTAGATAAGGAGTTAATATTCTTATTCTTCCTGCAAAAAGAAGCCAGATGGTTAGAACTTCCACAGTTATGACATGCTTTCCTAGGAGCATTAGGAACAGATTTATAGTTATTGCTTTTATTCACACCTTCCTTTCCATTCCTGTTTTTCCTAGGTGATTTTACCTTGTTTGCATTCTTAACATCTTTCAGCTTATGCTTAAGCTGCTTCTTTGTCATTAAGCCTATGTTAACTTCAGCTGTCTTTTCCTGTTTTAGTTTGTCAGAAGCTAATTCCTTTTTAACTTCTGATTTCTCATTTTCGGATTTTTCAGTTACAAACTTAACAGGTTTTAACTTCGGCTTTTGCTTATCAACAGGCTTAATTTCTACAGTTCCTTTTTTATTTTCTCCATAGCCTAAGCCCTCTTTCCAGTTTCCACTGCTTAGCAAATTTTGAGTTGTTTTGCCAGAGTTAGTCCAAGTTCTGATAATCTCTCTCTCCTTTTCTAACTCAGTTTTTAGAGATTCATTCATTTTTAGCACTTCATCCCTAACATAAAAAGCATCATCTCTATCCTGCTGAGTTTGATGAAACATGACTAACTCTTTTTCTAAGAAATCATTTCTTTTCCTAAAAGCAAGATTTTCAGAAGTTAATCTTTCACATGTTAAAGTTTGATCTCTATAACTAACAAACATGGTTTTAAGATATCTTCTCAACTCATTAATATCATCAGTATGAAAAGCATAAGTAGTCTGAGGTACCTTTGTTTCAGCAGCTTCAGAACTGCTCTCAGAACTTGATTTATCAGCATTTGCCATCAATGCATAGTTCTCCTCACTTTCAGAGTCTAAGGTGTCTGTCCAGCTTTTCTGCTTTGTGACAAGAGCTTTGCCTTTGTCATTCTTGGTCTTCTTGCAATCAGGAGATATGTGGCCTTTCTCACCACAATTATAACATTTAACATTAGCGTTATCTCCTCTGTCAGACTTTCCTCCTCTTCCTTCAGATCTTCTGAAATTCTTCTTATCAGAACTTATGCCTTTCCTGGAAAACTTCTTTCCCTTCCTGAACTTCCTGTATGCAATCTTTGTGATTCCTTTCACCATAAGAGCACACAGCTTCATCATCTCCTCATCAGCATCAGTTTCAGGCAAGCTTTCAGAATCTGAGTCATCATCACTCTCAGAACTTGATGACTCAGTATCAGATTTTATGATAAGAGCTTTACCCTTATCTTTCTTTGAGGAAGGTGGTTTGGGGGATTCCTCTTCAACCTTGAGAGCAACTGTCCTTGACTTTCCTCCTTTCCTCTTGCTTCTTTGTTCCATCTCAAGTTCATGAGTCTTGAGCATTCCATAGATTTCATCAAGAGTTGTTTCATCAAGATTGTAGTTGTCTCTTATTGTTGTTGCCTTCAAATCCCAACATTCAGGAAGAGCTAACAGGAATTTGAGGTTTGTATCTTCAAGATCATACTCCTTATTTACTAATGACAAGTCATTCAAGAGTTTGACAAATCTATCATATACATCAGTCAATGACTCATTAGTCCTAGAGTCAAAGTGTTCATACTCTTGAGTGAGTATTGTCTTCCTGTTCTTCTTAACTGTTTCAGTTCCTTGACACCTTGTCTCCAGTGCATCCCATATCTCCTTAGCAGTCTTGCAGTTGATTACCCTGTTTGACATTACATTATCAATGGCACTATGCAATAAGTGACGTACCTTGGCATCCTTAGCAATAGATGTTATATCTTCAGCAGTGTAATCATTCTTTTCCTTTGGTACGGTCATTGCTGCTTCACCTGCAACTACAACAGCGAGCTTGGTAGGTTTGTGAGGCCCTTCCTTGATTCTATCAAGGTATTCTGGATCTGTTGCTTCCAGAAACATGGTCATCCTTACCTTCCATATGGGATATTCAGATGGTCTCAATATGGGAATTCTGATAGTCTCATATCGACTCTGAGTTGATGTCTTTGATGATTCCTCAGTTTTGGTAGGCTTAGTTGGAGTTTCTGTGTCAGACATGATTGTGTTTGGATCTTTAACTGTATGTGTGTTAACAGATAGCTCTGATACCACTTGTTAGGTCACACTTTCACTGTAGAGGGGGTGAATACAGTGTTTATTACAATCAAATCAAACTTCAAGAACTTATGTAACAGAAAACAAACTTTATTTAAACAATAAACTCTGTTACAATCTGGAACTGTTATCTCTCAATGATGAACAAAATATCACGAGAGCTGCTAGGGTTATAATAAATAATATTCTCGATAATGATAACGCTTATAGTGTAAACCCTATGTCTGTGTTTATATACTACACAGTTACAAGATAATCGCTAATTGATATGGAATATAATTCTGCTTCCTAAAATATATCAATCAGATATCTTCTATTCCAAGTATTCCATTCTTCACGGAATTCCTTCTTCATGCATATCTCTTCTTATGTTTATCTTGATCTTCTTAACTTTAATCAGCTACTGTCCTTATCTGATCGTCCTTCAGCACTTAAGTTCTGATATCTATCTCCTGATAACATAAGTACTGATATCCCTTAAGTTCTGACTTCCAGTATAAGTACTAATCAGTTAAGTACTGATTTGTTCTGTTCAAATAAGATCTGAAATCTAAACATAAAACATATTAGCCATGACATTATCAAATATATCTAACAATTACAGTACATGATTAGTTTGCTTATGATTTGGTTTAAGTGAACTCCGTCGGAGTAGTATTTCTCCATCCAATAATTTGCAGTAACTGGTCGGCCGATCTTACTTCTCTAACTACTGTTACAGGATATATAAATCCTGTGTTTAATTTTAGAGATTAAGAAGCAGAAAGAGAGATTTAGAGCGAGATGAGGAGAGAAATTTAGAGAGAGATTTAAGAGATAGTTGGGATGAGAAAAACAGAGTTTTGTTATTAAATTTTACATAACCTCTAAATGAAATACATGCTCCTCTTTATAGAAGGAGAACTAAACTCCCCTAACACTAACCGATAATTTGATTGAACTATATTAATATATGTTTGTGCATACTTGGTCAACCTGTTGATGGAATGACCAGAAACCCTGTCTAGCACGACATTCAATTATCTGGTACTAAACAAAGTGCGTCAGCACAGTTTAGGCTCTAAATGTGGCACCTTAACCAAAAACTGTAAGGCTGGAAGCAGGGGCAAGTTGGTAGAATTTAGTGCTAGCTCAAATTAGTGTGACGTTGATGCACACTATTTGGAAATCCCTAGCTCAGGAAAGTGTATTATGGATGATAAAAAGATCATAAAAGCTGATATTATCTGTGTGTGGCACATGAAAGATTACAGGAAGGTATTTGTGATATGTACACATGCATCCGAGGATTGATATGAAACTTACTAAGGAGTCTGGAAATGGAAAAACAAAGAAGCGATATAGAACAATGGTGTGAAGACTTTGGCACTACAAAAATATAGATAAATGGAAAGTTCATGGCTTGTAATTGGCATCTCACAAAAAAAATAACACTGCAGGATAATTATCAGAAGACAACACAAAAGGTTCAAAACTACAACTACAACAGAGGTTTATGCTAAAAAACTTTAATTATCAGAACCATGCGGTCTAGTTCGAGTTCATAATTAACCTGTGGGAGACTATGGCTATTTACAATCTTCTAAAGATTATTGAACATCAATTCCAGATAAGTTTTATTAACTTGCTTATTTTTCCCTTGCACATGCATCTGCAATAGCCTATCTTTTTCGTTGACAATGTTTATGGATTTGTTTTAACATTATTACTATCCTATTTTTTACATTAGGGTTGCTTATTTGCACTGGGGCATGTCGGAAGAAAGGAGCACTACAATAATAATTTATTTACAGGAAAAAGTCATACTTGAATGATATCAAACTACAAAATTAAATAAACTAGACGGCAAGAGGGTTGAAGCTAGATAACTCGCACCAAGTCATATTTGGGTCGGCACCAGAGAATTCGGCGAAGGTTCTCAAGCTAAAAACTTAGAATGAATTCACTAACTTGTGATCCCACATGCAAGCTAATGAATCAAGTCCAGTAGATGTAGCCAGATTTCCCTGATTTTGGAAAAATAGCCTATACATGCTCCTAAGTCGACCCTCTAGAAGAAGCAGCTCTTCACCAGTTTCAGCGTCCCATTATCTCCATGTCTTGTCAAAGCTTGTTGTACCCTAGTTAAGTACTTGTGTCATAAGTGAAATGCAGTCTGAGGAAGACAATCCAATATGTCCTCTAAAGTTTTTAGAAGTAAACCTGCACTTTAATTTTCACAACCTTGCCGTGTAATTAGAAAAAGCAGTTACCGAAGTATCAAAAAGTATTTATAATGGGTAAGAAAGCAACAACAGTACCATGCTCGATGTGTCTCTCCAAAGTAATAAAATTTCTTATCCAAGGCACTGCAAGAAAATCAGAAGCTGTACAAAAATGGGCTTTCAATTATACGAAATTGCTAGCATATGAACGAGACACGAGAAGAGCTTGGTGATTACTGCAGCCTACAACGGGAAAAAGGAAATATATGATACTCTCAGAATGTAATCAGTTTAAAAAACAATTACAAAGTGATTCAGGGAAAGAAACAAGATGAATGGCGTCCACCGCAAAAGAACAAGAGGAAAAAATGTTATTGTAGATGTGATGGTGAGACCTAAAGTAGCAAATTGGAGGATGTGGGTGCAAACCAGTTGATAGAAGTATCAATTTTGCAAGAGGACACATCACATATAATATATAACATGGCAACAGATGGAAATGGTGCTACAAACGGAAGCATGAGCCTGCAGAATACAAAGAGAATCAAATTTGGTGAATGTTCAAACAGTAGTAACACAAACAAATACATTTTTGCTAGTCTGGGAAGAAAGAGCTAGTGGTTAAGAAACAAAGGAGCAGTACTATCAAATGAATAGTGGTATGGAGGAAAAAATAGTTACCGGAATTATTACATTTAATGCAATACAGGAGATGCACAAGCATTGTTATAAAATCTGGAGATATCTGCAAATACAAAATGGAGAAGGTGGCATGTTTTTCTATCATATGAGATGTCGCAAAGAACACAATGCCAGTGCATGCTAAAGAAATGGAGATCCACAAAACTTATGTTTTTAATTGGATTCACCAGTCATGAACATCAAAATTTGATCGCCAAACTCGAAGTAAGTTTTAAAATTTACACTTCATATTTTATCTCGTGCATAGTTTTTTTTGCATCCCGGTCAATTATGCTGGCTCATACATATATTCTAAAAGAAGCATATTTCATTTATAACTCTATTTGTGAATGCATATATCGTGTTCTCAGCATTTTTTCATCTTGTAATATTTGTGACTTGCGAATTGTAATTGTTAAACATTACTGCTAAAATAAGTTCTGCAGTGTCACTACATAAAAAGACAACACAACAACAAAAAAGGTCAAATCCACAAAAGTTGAAGCAATAAAATAGTATGAATACATCTTCAATAGTTAATAAATCTCAACCCCGAAGCACTTTTTTAACTAGTCATTTCGTCAGAGGGTTTAACTTTTTCATAGCCCTTGTTGATAGCCTAAGTTGGGTCCTAAACCGAGTTGAAAGGGGGGATGTAACTCTACACAATTTTCGAAACTGAAATGTCGAATATCAAATTAAAGCGGAGTAACAAAAATGATCAAAGAAACAAGTACAAAATACAAAAATCACCAAGGGTTGCTTACACCAACAATTGAAATGATCGTTGCTTCAAAAAAAAAAAATGTTGCGCACTTGGTACAAGATAATAATGCTCTCTAGTATTTAATTCTATCTCTATCAAGAAAGCAACTCAGGTTTTAAATAGTCAATAAAATATTCTTCAAGTAGCTTTCTCAATATTGCTCTCAAAATATTTGTAAGTATTGTTTGTAGATGTGTAATTGATAGCTCTCAATAATGATATGAGCGTTCCATTTTTGAGATCTACTTTTGTGGTTAATATAGGTTGATTTCCGGAGAGAGAAAGTGTAGTGATATGTGGCACAATATCTATTACTCATTTTAAATTTGCAAGCTGTGCGTGGAGTAACATATGTGCGCCTCCTTCTTTTATGCCTTGATAATAACTTAAAAATAATAGAAGTATGATTTTTTATTCTGCGCCTACAAGAATATAAAGAGTATAGAGTATTTGAGCACATGGAAACAGAGTAGAGAAGGGAGATTAGCACCCATGCCCCCCTTCAATTCATCAAAATGCTTCCATGATCACATATGTGCGCCAATGCATGTATATGTATTAGTACAGGCGCTTGTAGAGTGCTCTCATGAAGCATTTGCACTCTTAGGTGGTGTAAGAGGTTCAACACTTTAAAATATTTTTCTTTGCAACCAATGTGTTCACGAAAAGTAAGCACATGTATAAGCGGATATACGTGTATTACTTAGCCAAATATTGTTCCTTTCACATGTATGTGCTCCGCCATGGTGGTCTTCCATAGTATGGGTGCTCATACCTCTTTTACTTCACCATGTTTATTCATTTTCTCCATATGGGCGCCCGTAGAGCGGTCCTGGCACCCATTCTCTTAATGCTTAGCCATTATTGAGCTTCCTAATACCTATGTGTTCCCATAGAGTATGTGCACTCTTTTGAAACACATAATTCCAATACCTTCCCAATTTTTGAGCTTTAAAGCACACATATATAGTGTGCACTTTAGTGGAACACATTCTTGACTTGAATTTTTTTCAACTTCTTTCCCTGCTCTCCTCATACATTACAGACAAAACTTTCTTCTCGTACATCCGAACCCACTTAACAAAATTTCTTTCTTTTTCGTTGGCAAATTGTTGACGCCTAGTGCAACGGTCTGGTAAGAAGACTAACACATTCGTGCAAGATCTTTGTATCTTGTCTTTTAAGTCCATTGTTAAGTATTAGTTATATATAGTCAATTTCATTGAAATCTTCCAGTAGTCTTCACACTAGTCTTCACACTGAATCCTAACAGTCACTTCAAATATCTGACCCTTATTTCATTAAAATCTAAACATATTAATGAATTTCATCCTGTGGCGTATAAAAGGCTTCTTCAATGTAGTTAATCTAAATTCATGTGTACAAATATTCGTTTGGGATAGATTCCTTTGAACGTAGAATTATTTACGAGTCATGTTCTACTGTTGAGTTATGTTATTAGTCCTGCCAAGTAAATATATACAACTTCAACCTTGTTCAACAACCAATGCTTAGAGTAATCGGTCAATAAATTGGTACATAAGATTTGATAAATCCAACATAAATCAAATGAAAACAAGCCTTATATTAAAACTTTTTGTTTAAACATATGATTTGGCTAGCATAAAGTGTTTGCAGGGCCTATCAATACCAAAAGAAAACCTAATTTCTTGATTTTAGAAAAGAAAATCCATTTATATAGATTATATAAGATAACCTAAAAATGATGTTTTTGACAACCTATCGGGATTTAAGAGAGTGCACATATGGAGCAAAACCTAGTCCTTTAGGGGTAATGACACCTATTAGAAGATGGGTCATTGACTTTTAGCCTACATAAAAATTATACACTCAAACCTTCTATTCAAAGGTAATTGCTTTTAAAAATATGAGTATTGACCTAAATGAAATCCTATATGGAAAAAGACAAAAAGTAGTGTACTTTGGACCAAAAAAGTAGTGTAACTTAATCTAACTACAAGGACTCCATTTCTAAATAACACCGTACATAAACATTTTTACCTACTCGTTTTCATTCCTGTATCAACGTTTAGCACAAAAAAATATTTTAAGTTTTCACCTTTTATTTTTATAAAATAATCTCTTAGATACAAAATTTGAACAAAAACTACCTTATACTGAATTATTAAGTATTTAGCACAAAAAAATTTTGTTTGTTAATATTTTTACCTTTTATGTTTATAAAACTTTTTGATTTCTTTGTATTCACTATTTATAAACACCTTGCGAGGTACATGGACCCTTGGTTCTAATTTATTTTTATTTTAATACATATATATATGTATATATATATGCATGTATATATATTTATGTATAAAGGTAAGTTCTAAGTTCTATGGAGTCCCTTATTTTTGGAAACCTGAAGTCTATATATGTTTTGCAAGTAAAATATTGCGTAAATATTTCAAAATGTATTATTTTGTGACTCATGTCCTATAAACTTCAATATTTTAATGAAAATCTTTCAAATTTCATACATTTTCAAGTATAACATGGCAAAATATATAATTCTGTAAAACATGCTTAGCTTGTAAAATATTTATGGCCACGTTGCAAAATATGCATGTTCTACTTGTTCAACATTAATGATAAAACACCACTACACACTTCATACCCTTTAGCTTATTATATTTATATTAAATTGTTAACATACATAAAACTTGAACCATTAGATTGGATTGTAATAGTTGGTCATGATGTTGGACTCCATGACTTCAAAAAAAAGGACTCGATAGAACTTTGTTCTTTATTTATATACGTATATATAAATATAAGTATCTATATACCCACATATATATGTGTGTATTTGTGCATAATAATGGTCTTCTTTTAAAAAATTTATTATAATATACATTCACAAAGTTTTCTTAACTTCTTTAAATTTGAAACTCGATTAATATTTGTAAATCTAATAATTAAAATATTTTTAACAAACTCTTTTTCTACATTAGTTTAAAAAATGTGGTACTAAAATCCTGGTACCATGATATTAGTTTAAAAAAAATGATAGTTTGGGAAACGTTAAGAAATTTAGGAAATGGTTGGATAATATGGTGCATATATTATGTGACCATTGAAAATTTAATAAATAATGCAAATAAATCCTGGGGTTTATATGGATTTGCGAGGCACAAAGAACCCTATACATTCGTCTTGTATATGTTTTTTTAATTCCAAGTGTTCTTTTAATTCTAAGCAAAATCTAAAAACTAAAAGTCTGGTAGAGTAAAATAAAAAAGAAATTCTTTGGATTCGTAGAAATTAAAAGTGCTTGGATTAGAGAACTAAAAAAAAATATCATGAAAAGCATAGTGTATATAGTTTAATATTCATCATTATGATCAAATAGATTATATCAACAGTCAAAGAATAAAATATTCAATTAAGATTTTAACATATTATTATTCCATGGATTTAATATGTTGTAACTGATTTAATATTCTATAGAGGATATATAATATTGGTAAGTCCACGCATGTGTCGTAATGTCTACATAGAATAGAGCCTAAATTCAATAGAATCTCTTGTACTTATGTGAGATTTGAAAGAGTTTAAAATATACTGCGAAATTAACAAAATCCAAAATTTTTCATTGTATGTACAAAATTTGAGATTTGAAAGAGTTTGAAATTCGAAAATTATCTATATAATCTAAATTGAATACACCCCCTAATATTTTCCATTATATGTAATAATTTCTAAAGAGAATTGTTAAATAAGCTCCACTTTTTACTATATAAGTTCCACTTTTAAATTTTAGACATGTTTAGTACACATTTACCCATAATTTTTAATAGTGAAATTCTTGGAATTTGTTGTTGCTATGGATAGTTATGTCATTTGCAAGACACCTGGAGCTTAAATAGTATTTTTTAAAGTTTATTTATCAATTCCCTTTCTAAATTTGGCATCAGTTTTTCTACAAGTTATCAAATTTAAAAATTATACTAATGTTTAAATTTTATTATATGATCCTTTAACTATAATATCCTTTGTCTAGAAAAGGGTATGATATAGTTTGTTATTATTGATAATTACTATACTATATACTATTTATTATTATTATTATTATTTATAATATATTACTTATATTATTATTATAATTATTATTATTCTAGTTTATTTATTATTATTCTTTTGCCTCCGAGTGGTCTTCTTGTTGGGCCCATGGGCTCATATGGTCTAGAAATGTCTCTCCCAATCAAGCGGCCCACAAAATAAAATCTCAAAACCCTAATCTTGGCTTTATAAATTTATATACAACCTTTGCCCACCTATCTTTGCACCATTCCTTACATTCATCAAAATCCAAAATCAATTTTCACGCTAGAGGTGCCACAAAGCCATCGCCACCTTTGCCATCATGATGAATAATAGAGAGGAAGGTCACAAAGGAAGAAAGAGGACACAAAAATGTGTAACAAAGGAAGAATGGTGTTTTTTATGCTATGTTGGGGGACTTCTTCTATTTTGTGATCAGGAGTAAGTTCCTTGAACTATTTTTATGATATATATTTATATAGACACACACTGGTCTATAATTCGTGCGGTGCACGATTGTTTTAATCCTTATATACTGTAAATGATAAATTTAATATGTGTTTCTGGGATTTGAACATCACACCGCCTAATCATAACAATAACTTTTAGGATTATATTATATGGTTATTTCATTTGAATTATCTAACGGTTGTGTATTGAGTGACCAAACTATGAATTGACCAGATAATCGACGAAACTTTTAATGTTATGTCGATGAAACTTTTAATGTTCACACTTTAATATAATAGTATATATTTATATCATTCTCTCTGTATGTGATGTATGATTTTGAGATAGACCACTTCAAATAGGGAGGAAATATTTTTTGTTTGGGGCTGCAACATAGAAGGATTAATTAAAATATTTGAGATTTGGGCGAGGAGATTGATTAATATCCCAAGCCCGACCCTTGTTCCCCGCACTGCTCTTAGGTAGTAATAAAATGTAATATTTATATAAGATAAGGTTTAAGGGAGAACTTTTGTAAAAGGAGAACCGAGATAACGATCTTTAAAAATTATTTATAAAATCGAAAAATTGAGTAGTTTCAAATATTTACAATTCTTCCAAAAGAAACCAATCACAAACAATTTTTTTTCAAATATTAAAAAAGATCACGAGGAAAACCTTATAATCTGGGAATTTTATAGATTTTAAAATTCTATTTTCGAATCACATAATTTTTACAAGTTTTTTTGAATCTCGGTCAAAAATTTGGAAATTTTACATAATTCTTTTTATAAAATTTAATTACTGATTCAAATTTTGATGTTAAAAAGAAAATATAATGAAAACCAAAATGTTAATATACATTTATTTCGTAAAAAGCAAAGAAAAATATTTAGAATCTCGTTTTAAATATCAGGTTTTTAATTTCTCTTTCTAACATTAAATCTTACTAATATATGAGAACCCACACTTATGTGATATATGAGAACTAATCTCCCCTAAACAAATTTAAAGCTACTTTTAATGTAGGCTATTCATTTGAAATCTATCTTCTTCATCCCAACCATCACCACATCCTTCCTCCTCACCTCACCCCTCCAGCCTATACGTCCGGCTACACCATCCCACACCTTTCTCTACCACCTATCCATACTGTCTTCCCACCTAAAATCATCAATGTTGATAAAAAATTACCAAAGTCAAAAAAATCACCATGGTTGTGTTAGGAGGAAACATACACATAACGAGATTCAATCTACCAATGCGGAGTACACACAAAACATGTATGACACGAAAAATCCGCGTCTCGACTTGCATTATTAATCCAAACAATTATCATTAA
The DNA here is from genome assembly GCF_009905375.1 of Apium graveolens. Classification (NCBI taxonomy): domain Eukaryota; kingdom Viridiplantae; phylum Streptophyta; class Magnoliopsida; order Apiales; family Apiaceae; genus Apium; species Apium graveolens. The sequence continues at coordinate 16,099 of NW_027419759.1, read as the reverse complement.
TGCAATAGATACATAACACCTCAATGGTGTCCCAAGCCAAACAATGCTCAACCAAACAATAATAATCAATCAAGGATGTCTAAGCCCAATACTTAAGCATCCGCTCACGAGCGATACTTAAGTCTACATCTTAGACACTCCTCTCATCAATCAAACACAATGACTATTTATATATAGCCATCACAAAACTTAGCCAAAAAGATATACATAATCCGATTATAATAATAATTGTCTACTCGTATAATTATTGTCTAATCCAATTGTGATAATAATTTCCTACCCATACAATTATTACACAATCCAATTATTATAATAATTGTATTATTACCCAATCCAATTATATCTTGTATCACCAAGCCCAACCAGTTACATTGGGTTGAAACCCAACAATCCTCCCCTTTAACCTAATACTCTAGAGTAGATTAAACGGAAACCATCAAAATATCAACGTCTCTTCGCCGATGCCTCCCCTTGAAAAAGAATTCATTCTTCCAACTTTTGAGAATCACTAAAACCCGTATAGTGACCACCCAACTATCGTTCTTCATAATAGCGACATATCCATCCACAAAATCACATGCATCAATCATGAATGCTCCTTTCATCATTGAGTCACCCAATCCTTGCTTTCACAATCCTTTGGCCTCTTGAAGAAGAACAACAACATTAGCCAAAATATGCTCCTTGAACTTCGTGTCGAGTCTAAACGATTTGATCCAGGTTGCAAGTCGACCGTCATGCAGCACTTAACTTTTTCTCTTCCCTCGTTAGTATGCTTTTTGTCATCAAATCCATCATCATAATCTGCTATGCCAATTGAACCTCAAACTTTCATCCAACTCAATTCACCAGGAACCTCGATTCTGATACCACTCGTTAGGAGGAAAACACACAATTTTTCGAGATTCGATCTATCAATGCAGAGTATAAGACATTTATGAGTTATGACACGTAAAACCCGCGTCCCAACTTGTATTATTAATCCAAACAATTATCAATAGTGCAATAGTTACATGATACCTTAATGGTGTCTGACGCCAAATAATGCTCAAGCATACAATCAAACAATAACAATCGATCTAGGATGTATAAGCCTAATACTTAACATCCGCTCACCATTACTTAAGTCTATATCTTAGACACTCCTCTCATCAATCAAACATAATATGACTATGTATATATAGCCATTATGAAACCTTGCCAACAAGACATACCTAATATGATTATAATAATAGTCTACTCATACAATTATTACACAATCCAATTATGATAATAATTGTCTACCCATACAATTGTTTCACAATCCACCTATGATAATAATTATATACCCATACAATTATTGCCCATCCAATTATATCTTAAATCACTAAGCCCAACCAATCACATTGGGTTGAAACCCAATAGGTTGAACTACTCCTACCACCGCACTACAACTACATACGTCCGACCACCCTCCGACCACTAAAATCAAAAAAGTTACCACCGTCAAAAAATAATCACTGCAGTTAAACATATAAATCACTAGAAGAAAACCATCATAACCACCACACAACAAGCACATCTGTCCATTATCTTCGATCACCACCTAAAATCATCCAACATTATACTTAAATTATTATATGTAAATATAATTACTACAATCGACCAAAAAATCACTGAATTGAATCACCAACTGTATTCAGACAATCACGAAAAATCATCGAACTTCGAACGAAATCACCAAACATTTATATATGAGAAAAATCGAAACATAGGTCGGAAATTTGAATGGCGACAATAGTAAAGAAGACAGAGTGGTGCATTTTGAAAATAACAATTTTATAGTGAAAGAAGAGTGAGAAAAAGGAAGTTGAGTCAAGAGAATGGCGATGCAAACTGGCAAAAGGATATGTGGATTAGTGATGATCGATCTAAAAATATATTGTTGAATAGGGGATAATAAATTCGACCGGAATCTGATGAAGACCGAAATTTGAAGACGAAGTATGATTCAGTGAATTTAGGAATTTTTTGGTTAAAATAGGGGAATTGAGTTATTTTCTATGATGAAATTCGTGTACAATAAACAATTATTTAACCATTAAATATAATTTTATAAGGCGGAGAACTTATATTATTGTATAACATTTTAACATTTCTATTTTTTTTGGCAGACTACTCAATTCGAGTTTACATCAATAAATTTGAGTATTCGTTATTCAGTAGTCGAACTGAGTCGCGTGTTGATGTATATATATATATATGTGTGTGTGTGTGGAATACCTAAAATGGTAAACAAATCTGTCATCTACTATTTTTCAGAAATTGGTTTTGGTTTTTTGTTTTTAATTTACATAATCTTTTTCCCTTTCTTTTTCTTTTTATTATTATTCTACACAGATTTTATCGATTTTTTTTAAACAAATTGTTTCAAGTACATTCTCAACATTCATACAATTATTTTGAAAATATATAGGTAATTACATTGGTTTACATGTTGACAATTAATAAATTTTTTCTGGGTAAAGCTTAACATAAAAGAAACATTTTTCTTCAGAAATAGGACATTTAACTTGTTTAAAATGCTAGTCAGAGTTAAATCATCGGAAACCAACTTGATTTTTCAGTACATATATAGACTATTTCCATGAACCATGATGACTATATGAAAGTTCATTTTATGTTATTAGTTCCTGTATTTTGTGTCATTAATTTCCCTAGATATTTACCATGTAATAATTTTAGTTTTAGTGCACGTTTTATCTCTTTCATTCCTGAGTAGAGCCATTCTCTAAGTAATGTTGTTCAAAATGTTTCAGAGATTGCATAAAAGCGTGCCACCCTAAATGTATAGGCAAGGATGATTCAGTCGTCGACACCGGAAATTCCTGGACTTGTGGTATGTAGTAAAATATTTTAGTTTTTTGTTTGCAGTCTTCCTTTGCCTCATTTGAATGTGCTCAATACATGCCATATGGGTCACCGAGGAGAGTTGATCTTTGTGTTCACATATATTTTATAAAATTGTTGTTTAGCCTTTTTAATGTTTTTGTTTTAAGAACAAATTTGTAATTTAATTCAGTGGAATATCATAACGATGTATTTTTTTCTGGAGCTCGAATGTTCATTATCCTGTCATCAAATAATTTACTAACATATAAAACTTATGCTACTGCTTCAGATGCTCATTCTTGCTTCATATGCCACAAAGGCCAGGATTTTATTTGCGTGGGCTGTCCAAGGCTCTTTGCAGGCACTGTATTGGGCAAGTTGAATTTGTTCAGATTAGAGGAAACAAGGGTTTATGTCATGTCTGTTTGAAGTATGGGCTACTAGTTGAAGAAAAAAGGATGGTGATTATGACAGGGTACGCTTACTTTACAGATAATAAGTAGATACACGAAATTATAGTAATATTTTTCAATTCCTTTTACCTCTAAAATTTTATCGTTTGTGAACACTATTAAATTTGAAGTATTTCAATCAGAAAGTTATTGAAGAAATATTTGCTGTGTCATCTTCAAAAGCAGGAAACATATATAAACTATATGTAAAAATGAAGAAGAAATTGACCATCTTGGAAGTTTCATTTCTCGCATTTGCTTCAAAGTTACCTTATTATCTCATATTTATAGTATTTTCTTCAACTTAAAATTGAATATCACGACTGTCTGTTAGGTATTTCTACTTGTCCATGGTTCTTGCTTGGTTTATGGGACAGTAAAATTTTTTACCATGGAATAATGGTAGATAATAAATATGATCACCTAATTGTTCTTAGCGTCATGTTCTTTTATCGCTGGGGTGAGGTGGGGTTGGGGCGGATTAAGATCAAGTTGGAGGTGAGATGATTGATGCAGGTGGTTATTCTATGTTTTGTACTATAATGGCTATGAATTTTCTTTATTACTTGTCTTACTGTTTGCATGCAGAAGAATTTATGGAGCACTTTGGTTTAGCTTGGAAAATTATCAGGGAGAGAGAATCCTTGACTCTGAAATATCTCCGCTCTGCGGAAGATAGAATGAAGAAAGGCGAATTCTATATGTCTTGCTGCGACTCAGATGAGAATGATGGTGTGAAGTCAGATATATATGACAAATTCCCTAAGGAAAACTTGAAAGCTCGCAGGATTCCTCCACTCCAGTACGCGTCAATAGAACCTGAGAACATGACTCTGGTCTACCTAAAGAGGGGGTTAGTAGGAAACTTCTAAAGGGACCCAGGACCTTGTTTGATGACAAGTTAATCGGAAGTTTCGTTAAAATCAGAGCAGCTAGGAATGACGTTTTGACCAGAACATTTTTAAGCTCTTGCAAGTCACAGGTTAGTGTTGCTGTGTTGGTAGATGCAATGTCGTTCGAAGTTCGAATTGGGTTCCATATTATTTTATAATGGTACAAAGTTAGCTCTTAAAGACTATAGGCCGGGTCACATGCATACCGTCCTTATAGTATAAATTTAACTCTAATATTGTTGAATTATTTAATGAAATTGCAGATTTTAAAACAACTGACTTGTATACATGTAGTTTGTCTCTTATGATTGCTGGACCTTAACATGATATTAGTTACTATAAACAAAAGCAGTTCAGTTTATCCTTCATGGATTTTCAGGCACAATATGGACTTACAATGGTGAAAATGATCCCGAGGTATTACTGCATGTTTCAGGCATGGAGAATAAAATTAGTATCAATTTGCTCGAAAACTGCAACATAACCCAGGTAATATATTGGTTTTAGTAAGTTTTGTCTAAGATATTATGTCTTGCTAAAAAATTCTTGATTCATGCTTACCTTTTTTTTCAATATTTAAAATTATATTTGTTTTATAAAATTTTCAAGCTTATATTTCACTGTGAGGAATTTGGAACTTTGTTGCTTCTATTTATTTACAGGAAGAGTGCAAAGATTTGAAGATACGCATACAATGTGGCCTTTTAAAACAACCTACTGTAGTAAGTACTGTCCTTAGTAGTAGTGTTATGTTATGATTTGTTATTTATTCTCTATCATCTTATTGAGTTTGACATCATCGACTATTTTATCTAGCAAAAAAAAAACATCATAGGCTATCGACTTTGTAGCATCCCTTATAACCATGACTGTGATTGTCCTTTATAAGCATCTTTTAGTTGTCCAACATTGAGCATGTATTTATATTTGACAGGATGAGCTTGAACAGAAGGCGATAATTTTGCACGAGGATATAACGAAACATGTAAGCATGTATTTAATATTGATTGTGCTTAGTGGACCATTTTTATTATGCATAATATCTTACATAAAGTTGATCAGTATGTTTAACCTTTCTCAATTCCTCTTACTTCTTTCTGAATCTTCTATTTAATAAATTGTTGCGCTCAATAGTTTCCCTATATTAGCTTAACTCAATCATTTGGTACATGTTTTGTTTTTACTTCAAGTGGATTGCTACAGAGCTGCAGAGGCTTAAAAATCGTTTTGATCTAGCTTGTGAAAAAGGGTGGAGAGGACAATATCCTTTATTATTAGAATAATTCCTTACATATGCTATTTATACTACAATTATTACCTCAATTGTTCACCTTCACCCATTGACCTCTGTACAATGATTGAATTGAAAAAAGAGAGACCTTCTCCTGAAATCTGATGAGCAGGCAAAGTTACTGAATACTGTTCCCCATGTGGTCGCTGCTGCTGAAGGGGAACTTGAACGTCTTTCTAGGAACTGTTTGAAGGCTCCAGTTACTGGCGAAAGTAGATCAGGTGCAACATATACACTGAGTAATAGTAACAGTATAAATACTGATCTTAACTTTGCATGTTCCAATATGGAAAGGTTATTAATTTTGACACACCTATTGGAATATATTTAAGCATCCTTAATTTAATAAGCTACTGCTGCATTTAGCCATTCTAAAACCTAAACTTTGACAAGTTCTATTTATACCTAAATAATGTGAATTTCAAAAAATTTAAACTGACCCCTGTCAAGCTAGTCCCGACTTTGTGGTTGGTTAGTAGATGATACTTTTCTAAATTATTTATATAGGGGTCATTTTTACTAATTTCCAAGGATTTGATTCTGATCTTGTTATTCTCAGGTAAATTAGCGGAAGATAATAGGCCACCAATGGAGGAAGAAGCCGAGGCAATACTTCAAACAGGAGGTCAGAGGTTCAGACCCTGTGATAGTCCATAGGACCCTGAGTTGTGCATTTAACCTAATATCAAACATCTCATTTTAAATTGAGATGCATGAAAAGTTATACTGAATTTCTATTAATATTTGCTGAATTTCTCAACAAATATTAATAACACAATCATCATATCTCCATGTCAACCTACCCGATTCTTTTTAAGATCTAAGCATTAATATTTAGTTACTTAAAATCATCTCCAAAGGTTGGACTTTGACAAATCATCGTAAATTATAATTTTTACCTTTTCTATGCACATAATTTTCGACCCTTCTCCTAAAAAATGCCCCAATTATTGGCACCCCTTTAAAATATTTATATTATTTAGTTATACTAATATATTGTATTTTTAAATTGTTATCCATATTATGATAAATAAGTTGGCACCTTGCTCAAGGGATGCCGACTTTTGGCACCCCATCAACTTTAATAGAGAGCCAACAAGGGTGTTGTGCCATGTCATGCCACGTGGAAGTTGGCACCCCTTGTTGGAGTTGCTTTAATGCTATGATTTGTGCATGTCTAAACAAATCCATATAACTAGCTCTATTTGAACCTAGGGGACATAGTATTACTGTATATCCATCGGCTTAAAATCATATCTTCTTCAATTTTTTCTGTTTACACACATTACAGATAGAGCATAACATACATATACTTAAAGAGTATTGTAGAGTTCAATACTTAATGTGAAATTCAACAGTTACAAACCAATTACCAAAAAGTTGTACTTGATATTATTATATTATATATGTTCTTTAATCATTGATTATTACATAGTGCAGTTGAGATATATTATTTCAATTGGCCTTTTCCACTCATAGTTCGACGTTTATGTGCCAACTATGCATGTGTTCTGCTTATTATGACAACCATCATTGGACAAATACTTGTCATGTATGTCGTATGTGTAGGAGATCAAGTAATAAACAATCCAAGCGCATCTCTAGAGAGGACTCAAAGTATTATAATCGGTCCAGGGAATGATGAAGCATCAGACATGAAAAAGCTGAGGTTCTACAGCAAAAGAAGTTACAGAAGGCTAGTATATGAAATTAGTTAAATATTAATGTCATCAGTATTTCGTTGTTTCTTCTAGTTTTTACAATTCTTTCAGTCTTAGTATCAATGGATGACAAAGGTATACTATTGTGTATTCTCCCGCCAGTCATGCATAAATTAGAAGACTAGAACCAACCAAACATACCCAGTATATCCTGAGTCTGGAGATGGTGGGATGTACACAGACCTTACTCCAATCCCAAAAATGAAAAGTTTCTAAAAGGACTCCCGGATAAACAATCCACTATGAGAAAAAATGTATAAAGAAAAGAATAACTGGTCTCGTGATTCTAATCAAGGACAGAATATATTTAAACATAAAGCGGTAATAGCACATGTGTAAAATTTTAAAGTTTCTAGCATGCACCTATAGAAGGAAAGGGGCATAGTAAGCAAATAGATGATCATCACACTCTATTGAGAACTTCAAACCCTGTACAACCCACGTCTTGCACCCCATGATACGGAATTTGTTAAACTTACCAAGATCACCTAGTTTAGTTCAAAGTCTCTAAAAATCCTATTTGAGGTCATACCTTCTTAAATCTAGCCCTCTACAGATCACTACGCCCTCCAGTACTGCCTCCTACAAACATGACCAAACAAACGTTAAGCGCAGCTGACATAGTATTATTCTATCGCTCTAACGTCACGTTTTCTCCATAATATCTCTTTTACACACAGAAGAGACACTACATTATACAGTACTTGCACAGTTTATACAGTTCACAGCTCAATGAGTCAATATTACAACCCAGATTTTACCTGGGAAAACTTATTGATAGCCAAAACCTCAAAACTCTCAGTCACAATGTTGCTTCTCTAAACATGTCAGTGTTATTGTAGTCCAGATGTAATATGCCATCGTCCTGTATATATACCAAGATAGGAACCTGTACTTGATATTGTAATATTATACAATATATAAGCACGTTTTTCTATTAAAATAAAGTAAAATTGTTGATAACAGCATGTATCATAAGGCTTATTAGGAATGGTGTGATTATTTATCCCTCCTGATTTAATTTCCTTAAATATGTTATTTAGTATCCAATTCTAGTGTTCACTTTATAATGTGTAATAAATTGATAGCAAATAGCTCTGGTGGAATGCAATACATTTTTCGGGCTGTGTGAAAATTTATTTATGTTCTGCTATTCTCAGTCAATGCACACATTTACCTCTATGTAAATATGTTTAAATGAAACCATGTTATGTTATATCGTATGGAAAATGAATTTTTTTAAGTCAGACGTTTTTCCTGACCACAACAATAGAAGTGACAAGTATTAATAATTATGTAAATGCAGGCTGCCTACATTTGTCGTTGACTACCTATGATATTCCATGTAATGGTAGAATGTGCTAATTAAGATATATTCACTGATTTTGCACTATGCGCAATATGTCGTGCTATTATACGCAATGCGTGTGACGTTCACATCCGAGTCCCCAGTATATATATGTCCAATCCAGAAAATGAAACCATGATTTTATATGTGCAGAGAAAAAAAAGAATATAAGTCTTATATTTTGACAATCTATACTAATACAAGTTCTCAGTATTATTCAGTTATTTAAATGAATTTTACCTATATGTGTCATTGTTCCCTATGATAATTACATGTATTCTCTGAATTTTTAATTATTACAGACTGCAGATGAGACTTTTTCTGTGGAGTGGTCATTTCGTTCATAATATCACAAGTCTTATGTTCCGTCTATGCATGTTGTGCTTCCATTATGACAAGCATCATTTGACAAATACCTGTCATGTGTGCAGAAGATCAAGTAGAACTGGATCTGAGCAAATCTTCTGAGATGACTGAAACTGTTGCAATCGTCCACTGGATGATCATATAGTCGAACAAGAAAAATTTGAGGGCTCTACTGCACAAATTACAGGTGGCCAGTATAAGACACTATTTCATTATTAGTGACATTAAAATTCGTTTGTTTCTTTTAGTTCTTAAATTTCTTGGCAGTCTTAGTATCAACAATTGAAGAAGCTACACCATTGGCTAGTCTCCCGTAGTTTTGGCGCACATTTGATAAAAGACTAATATATTGTAACGTATATTTAAAAAAATTGGCAATTTACATAAAATATGTACAATGATCATATCTCCCTGTCATTTTCAAATCTCTTTTTCAGATCTCACCATTACTTTCTGGTAACTTAATTTTTCCCTTTCAAACTATGATAGTGTTTGTCTCAATATTTATTGTTTGTCTCCAAATATCTCTTTTACATGTATTACACATGTAGGAGATCATACATAATACTTGTATAACAGAGCTCATTATTCGATGAGCCAATTCAGCAAATTAGAAAATATCAATTATCTAGGAAAACTATATGTCAAGTACAACCTTAAAACTCTTACTCACAACATTTCTTTCAAAGAAACTTGTACGTTATTGTGTTATAGTATAGTTTATTGGACATTCTACTTTAAAAAATATTTTCCTGACGAAGTATATGTCGTGATTTTCTTATTTACTCTACAAGTCCTTTCGATTTCTTATTCGCAATGTCTAATACATTTTAGCTATAGATCTAGCTCTGGCGCAATGCGCTAATTTATTTATACTATGTATTTTAGTGTTGCGTGTAAATTTTATTTATGTTATGTTATTTTCACCTCAGTGCGGACCATAACTACCATATCCAGTAGAATTGTTCATGTCTAGAAAATTGTTATTATGTTTCATGCGGCAGAGGACAAAAGAATGCAGGGGTCTGATAGTTTGTCTGGAACCATATTAATCAGATAGGTGATCAGCATTTAGAATTTACTCATAATTTTCGCAATTCGTTAACTTGTTTACTCTCAGTTAGCAAATGATGTCAAGATACGGTCATCCCAAGCGTTCCAGTGGATCATCAGGACCTCAAATGGAACATCATAACTCCAGCAGGGGCAGTGAGCGGTCCTTACCAGATTGACGACCGTCAAGTGCGTGACAGAAGTTCTTCCATTTTACTCGCAGTACTTATGGTCCGGAAGGGAGCTAGCAGAAATTCTGCAATCACGATTCATGACGCCATTGATAAAGAAACACAAAGATTTCTACCACAGACGTTACTGAAGGTTAGTATAGGATAGTAATTTTACATTGTGGTTTCAAGAAATTATATATCCATACCATTATGTTGTCTCCCAGAATTTTTGCATGTATTAGAAAGACTAAAATTCATAATTGATGTCAACAAAAAAACTAGAAACTCAAAAGAAAATATAACAATAAGCGTAACCCTATGTCATATTACGAAGTAAAAGCTACCTTTTATAACACATCCTGGAAATTGTTCATTGTACGCTGTAGTCTTGATCAGCTATCTAGGAAAACATTCTCATAACTACAATATAAATATTGTGACTTACTATATTGATGATAGGGATGAGAAAAAAACCAGAATTGTGGCAAAACCGCACCAAACCAAAGTTATTACATCGTTTTAACGTAACAAATAAAAAGATGTTCTTAATATTGTAATATACTTTACTATATACTTTACTGAATTTCTTGTATGAAATATATTTCATCTATAGGTAGTGTAAACATGTTTCCTTTTTTAAAATATATGTCTATATATACGGCATTTAGTTGACCGTGATTTTCTCTTACAGTTTATTACAAATCCTTTTCAGATACTGTTATCCTTGTTCATGTCTGGTACATTTGTAGCAAATGGCTCCCAATAAATGTGCTGATTTATTTTTAATGCTGTCATCAATTTTCGCACCAGCACTAAATTTCTATATTTTTGATTTGCTGCGCAATGCAACCTCTTAAATCCATGTCCAATAAATTTTTAGTTTTTCTAGAAAATAAAAAGTAGACAAATTATGCAACAGATGACAAAACATAATGTGTATCATTTGGTTAAATTTGTTCAAGCTCTACCTGATACCTATGTTTGTGATTTTGGTTCATTTTAATATGAGTGTGTATGGTTCATCTTTATTTCCTAACCTATAGGCAGATGACGATCTATTACTGCATCCGCATAATTTTGACCGCTTTTTCTATTGATTATCCTCAGTAAATGAGGGAAAATAATGGTCAAATATTTGACAAACAATCGGGAGGCACTTATGGTCATGGAGAATAATGGTCAAATATCTGACAAACGAATTGGAGGCACGTATGAAGATCTACACGATGAAACATGTATTTTAGGTGCAACACATCAACCTGCCACAAATATGTGAGAGGATCCAAGTGGACATATTTACTTTCAGGAGGGGTAGAAAAAGGTCCTTACTCGCTCAGAAGCCTAAAGGGCGTGCACGACATTTCTTCTACCTCTTCACAGTACATAAAGGTATGGAATGAAGGTGAAGCAAAGAAAACTGCGATAAACATTACCTGAATGCATTAAAAATTACTTTCCTCAGAAGAAGTGAGGGGTATATGCACAATTTTATCATGGACTAATTTAAGTACTGTAAAACAAAGTTGGTATAAAGGAGATACAGATGGAGAGTCTATATCTTCAATTACTCAATTTGAAGTTATGAGGTAAGCAGATAGTAATATTTTAATGTTCTTTGCGGAAGATCGGAAGAGGTTGATTTGATGGAACTATAGAAAAATTATTATCATATTTAGATATTTGTTTTACAATGAAAACTTCATTTGACATTCATATTTCTAATGGTGAATTGTAAACGTTTATGTGATTTTAAATTTTGAACTTAACTGATTTCAGAACTTTAAATACTCTTTTGATTTGATTATTTATAAATTTATTCCAGTTTGCACTTATTTATATTTTAGTACTTGCGATTAGTTCTATCTATATTTTTAAGATATCAAATTAATACTAATTCAGTCCCAATGATGCTTATTCCGTTTGCGCGTTTTTAGTTTCAAACGCGAAGACAACTTTTTTTTAGATCACTCTTTTTAACTAGGCTTGTTTATCCGAAAAAATTATTGACAATTTATTCCTCTTGCCTCATACTGATTGCTCTATTTGAAATAAAGGGTAGATCACTGGTCCAAGAAAGGTTATGAAATAGGTTTTAAAACACAAGTTCTTAGATGAATATATTTAAAAGAAAAACATTAAGATTTTTATTGATCTAAGACTTCTTAATTGTGAGTTCCACCAACTTACTGCCAGTCCTTTTATCTGGAAGCATTACAGGGTGTTCGGCTGGTTGTGAGGACTCGGGATTGTGGTGTGGAATCGGAATCGGAATGGAATTGGGGTAAATGAAGATGAGAATGATATACAATCTTAAGGGGCGGTGAGGTTATGATTTTCCCTTCTTGAGGGAATGAGGTTCCATTGCATAAATCAAAATTACTAACACATACTAACCAAATACTAAGGCATGGGATTAAGGTTTCGATTTCCTGTTCACCGGGCTCGTTAACCATGAACTAAACTGCCCGTATAGTTTCCAGATTAGATATGATGTGACAGTAATCGCAGTGAACATATCAAGTGGAAAAGGTCTGCCTGAAGAACTTATATATATTCATACGATTTGAAAAGAATCAGAATTCTTGAAATCCAACACAGTTGAGGTGAGTTAAGTAAGGGGTTCAATGCACTAGGAGCAAATTTTCTAGCAAAAAGATGACAAAGAGGAGTCCAATCCCCATTATATTCACAGAGCAACCCCTATTCCTTATATATTGCATGAAAGTTTCCGTATAGCTTCTGCTGTAAATGTTGCAGGGTGTGGTCCTCCTAATGGTCCAATCAACATATGTCACTGATCGATTCGAATTACAAGTTCCGTAAAACATGTGAACATAAGTTGGCAGGTAATGTTCATCTGGATAACAAGCAGGCAGACAATACTTCTTGAACAGTGCGTAGTACTTTGTATCCGACACAACTTTTGTAGCAAGATCACGGTTAATTTCAAACCATTGAGACCCTTTCCGCCAGTCTTCAAGCTGAATATCAGGCTGCATTTTGGAGCTGTAACGCCCACGCCCATAGCGGGAGGGATCATCGAATGACTGCACAAAACTCTGTTCGGATCCAATGAGGTACCTGTAGACAGTTGGAAAGTTGTAAACTGGTATACAACTCTCAGACAGAAGAACAAATCGCTCGTTGGAGAAGTCTAGAAGAGCGTTGGCCAGAAGACGCCTTTCTGCTCCGGTTAGAGATGCAGTTCCCCACTCGACTTTCTGAGAGGAGACACAGTTAGAGAGAAGCTTAATAACAAACTATACTGAGTTTAAATTCACGATTTATATACATTTCTTACATTCTCGACACAACCTTTGGATGCAACTAGGTAGCCTAAAATTTTAAAAATTTGAAGAAGTAACAAATTTTGTATTCTAAAAAAAAAAAAACTAATCATACCTCACTAGGTATCCGGCGACCATAGAAAACAGAGGTATTGCTCACACTATTCTCGAACACGGGAAGCGCATGCACATAGTATACAATTTCGTACTTTGTCCTTCAAAAACTTTTCCCACAATGGCAACATAGGCAACGGCCCTCTAGTCAAGAACATAAAAGCCACCTTTGGCATTCTAGTGTAAGGATACTCAGCCTGCATTGGCACCAAAGAAGCTCTCCACTGTAGCTCATCATCCGACATGTGGTGGCTCACATTCTTCGGCTTAAAAACACTTTCGATACTCAGACAATCCTCCTCCTCGCACATTTCCTCAGTCGGACAATCACTGCACATATTATAAGCCTCAGGTGCTAATGTCTGATGAGTTCCATAAAAGCGGTCTGCTTGTAAACGAACTGGCTGATCAACGCGACTGCTTAATGACAGTCCAGTAACAATGCCGGCCACCAAAAAGATGATCAGAAGTAGGACTAACTTTAAAAATGAATTTTGCGGTTCCTTTGCTTGTACCGGATTTGGAATTGGAATGGGGTTAAGAATCAAGTTATCTCTTGATCCTCTACTCCTCATTTGGTGCTTTCACCACTCCAAATATGATAATCTTACACATTAGATCAGATTCTAATTAATATTCCAGTTTTGTTTGTCATTAATCCGAAGTAGAAGAAGTGGAGTTGTAATTCTGTATACGTGTGCTTGCAGTGAGAAAGTACTGAAGTGTGTTTACCGAGTCATAAGTAGTTTAGTACACAACCAAAAGATTGGAACTATGCTTACATGCATCACAAATGACCTAGTAAAAAGTCTCCTCCAAATCTTACGTTAGTACATTGTTTCTTTAGGACCAAGTCATATACTCTTTTTATCAGGCAAATCAGAGATAGCTGCAAAATTTTTACACTTCCAAACATATTGGTATCGTCACAGGGATTGGATTACGTTAGGCAAAAATTCTGACAGCGTTTTTTGTTTAAACTTGCAACAGACCTTGCGAAATAAGTGTTATGTTATTTTTTGTTACACAGTTTAAGTTTTTTTTTGTCAGGTCACAGTTTAAGTTTAGTCTATCAAAGAACAATTCTTTTATTGAACGGTATAAGTTACATATATAAGTATACATGGCAACCCTATGTTTATTTATTGAGCTTAAGCATATTCAGGTCATCCACTTACATTCCGTATTAAAGAGGAGGAATACTCTGCTCATGCTTGAAGAAGTTGCCAGGATCAACTTTAGACTTCACTTTAATTAGCCTATCGAAATTATTCTTCAAGTACTTTTTCCCCATCTACTAGCTACTGCATAGGTTGTTTTTCCTCGCTGATTGTTCACTCCAAAATCGAGATCGTTATAATTCACATATGCACCTCTTGGAGACTTGGAAACGTAAGGAGTGAAATACTGGTACAGACTTCTAATCCACTGTAATCGTGCAGTGACATCAGTGTCCAATGTTACCCCCATGTTGATCATATATAAATTTCCAGCTCTATGTGGGAATGGAATTGCTGACTCTGAAATCTCGTACATTCTTCCTCCCCATGGTGTGATTTGTAAGGTTGCTGACGTAGGTGCAACTTTGTACAAAATGTCCCATAGCCCGTTAAGGCCATTTATTGGAATCGGTTGTTGAACGAAGTCTGAGGTTCCCTTAAAACGAGATTTTGGTAACGCATTTCTGTTACGTAATATTTCAGGAGATGTTGTAACTGATAAATTTGAAAAGAAAGGTGTGGACTGGATCCAACTGACTTCAGAGCAATCTTCTTTTACCAGTCCCAACTCCGGAAAGTTTTGCTGCATAACTTGAAGTAATGTACTTGCTCGGCCAAGAAACAGTGATTCAAATAGGATGGACACTGTTCTTTTATCTGCTCGAGGGCTGAAGTTGCTCAGGACACTTGATATGTAGCACCAGATGTCTAGATCTTTTGGAAACTGAGGAGCAGCAACTTGGAATCGATGAAAAATGTTGGTTGCGTTTTGTTCTAAAGTTCTGGTCACTCTAAAAACTGTCACAAGGTTTGGAACCGGAACCAAGTTTATTTTCCACGAAAGTATTACACCAAAGCTAGAACCACCACCTCCTCGAATGGCCCAAAAGAGATCTTCGCCCATTGATTTTCTGCAAGAAACTTTCCATTTACATCGATCATACGAGCATCAATTACATTATCAGCTGCAAGCCCATATTTTCTTCGCATCATTCCATATCCTCCCCCACTGATAAAACCGGTGATGCCTACACTGTACCAAGGACCAGCACCAAATCCAAGAGTATTACTTTTCTGCGATATTCCATAATAAAGTTCCCCCAATGTTGCACCAGCCCCCACCCATGCAGTTGCCCTTGTGGCATCGACATCAACTGATCGAAGATTTATCATATCAAGCAACACAAATGGTACTTGTGATACATATGAAAGACCCTCAAAATCATGACCTCCACTTCGAATTCTAATCTCCATGCCATATTTTTTGGAGCAGAAGATGACAGTTTGGATTTGTGACGCATCAACAGGGG
>NW_027419758.1:0-136990 GCF_009905375.1 Apium graveolens | reverse complement strand
GAAACAACATCCGTGTCAACTTCCACAGCTGAAGCAGAATACATAGCTGCTGGAAGTTGTTGTACTCAAGTTCTTTGGATTATAAATCAGCTAATGGACTATGGCCTAGTGTTACACAAAATTCCAATTATGTGTGACAATACTAGTGCTATATCTATTGTGGCTAATCCAGTTAATCATTCGAGGACAAAGCACATTGATGTAAGGTACCGTTTTATTAGAGAACATGCTGCAAATGGTACCATTGAGTTCATTTCCAACAGAAAATAATTAGCTGACATTTTTACTAAACCTTTGGATGAAGCAACTTTCACTAGACTTGTAGGTAAATTGGAATGTTAAATTCTTCATCCTAAGGCAAGAACTCAGCTAATGTGTTGGCAGATTAATTTCTAGTAAATCAAAATTAATTTTATTTTATTAGAAATTAACTGAAATATGAACTATAATATTTCAGAAATCTCCGCATATTTATTTTTCAAAAATAAAAATTCAGCTTGGAATTTTTCAATTCTAAGAAAGTTGTCAAAATGTTAATTTACATCTTCAATATGTAAAATAAACACAAGACATAATCAAAATTATTAAGAGCATATAGAGAACTGAGTTCTCGATAAGTCTAAATGACTTATATCGATAAGTCATTTTAAGACTTCTCGAGTGAGTTCTCGAGAAGTCAATTTTCTAACTTCTCGAGGGACTTCTCGATAAGCTTTATTATGACTTATCAATAAGTCATTGTAGAGTTCTCTATAAGTGTTAATTCACAGAGTTCTCTACAAGTACATTTAGACTTATAAATAACTCAGAATTGAAAGAAAAATTCAATAAATTATTTTGGTAAATTGCTCTTGATAAATTCATTCTAAATTTATTTGGATTTATTCAAATAAAAATTAGAATTAATTCAGTCCATTTTAGGACAAACTAAGTATTTATTTGACATTTTGATAAGTTAATTTTAGTTCTCTAAAAGAGTTAATTAAAATGACTTCTCGATATGTAATTCCTTTCAAAATGACTTCTCGATAAGGATACTCCAAATGTCTATTTTTGAGTCCTTGATAAGTCATTTGCTTTTACTATAAATACTCAGACATCTCGATACATATACTTACGCCTTTGAGAACTCTAAGTGACCTAGATGTTTCAATTCAAAACCGATTTATCTCTCATTTCAAACTCTTTCTCAAAAACTTTTTTACCCATTCACTCTTACCCAACAACAATGGCACTCAATATTGTTAGAGCTACAATCCCAGAAAAAGGAACCAACTATCTTGCTTTTACTGATGTTAACCAAGCTCTTGATAGTTTCAAGGGGTTTGTGAAATTCTTGTCTGAATCCTATCTTGCAGGTGCTTTAACTGCTAACCGGGTCCTGTACTTGGATGTTCTTTATGAGTTTTGGACAACAGTTGTGGTGAGAACTGTTATGAATGACAACTCTGTATCTTTGGTGATAACTTACACAATTGGAGGCCAACAGATAGAGTTCAATGAGCAAGATGTGAATGCAACTTTGGGTCTTCCAACTGCAAATCTAGTGGAGATGCCAACACAAGATGAGCTTGCTGAGTTCATGGACTTCATCAACTAGGATGGAAGAATCAACCTGGAAAGCTTGAATAGAAAAAACCTAAGGAAGGAATGGTCCTTTGTGTTTGATTCTATAGTAAGGGCCTTCACATGTAGGAAGACAGGGTATGGCAACATCTCAAGTGTGATGCAGAAGCTGGTGTTCTCAATAGCCAACAACGGACACTTGAATGTTGGTCTATAGATCTTGGAAGAACTTGCCACCAGGATAACTATGCCCCAGTCTGCTAGAGGTAGGAAATTTTCTTTCCTAGATTTATTATGTCTACTTTAAATCATAAAGTAACAGACATACATTTGTTGAATGGTATACATAGCACTAAAATAGGCAATTATAAGCAAGTGTCCAAAATAATATTTGTTTCACTTACTATAAAGAACAATGTAAATGTAAGTCTGAAAATCACTCCATTCATGATGGAGAGGTTTAAGACTTACCCTTACCCAATGCCTGACATTAGATCAAATGTACAATCTAGTACAGCTATGGTCCCTGAACCTGTAGAAGTTCAAATACAGGAAAACCAACAGGGGCCTTCTCAAGCTGAGACCATTTCTTCAAAACAAATAGCAGCAAGGAAACCAACCACTTCATCCTCTCAAAAGAATGAATTGAGTAAAAAGAAGAGAAGGGAGATAACCCTTACTATAATGAATGAAAGTGGTGAGGAACAAACACAAACTGAGTCACCTTTGGTCAGAAAAATAAAGAAGGCTAAGAAAACTGAGTTGACCACTCAAGCCACCTCTGTATCCTCCCAAAAGGATACAGTTGTACAAATGGGGCCAAAACAGATTCTAGAGACATCCTCTCAACAAGGTGTTTCTATTGAAAAGAGCATTTTCCCAAATGATGTTGAGGTGTATTTTAAGAGTATCGTTCGTAGGGAAGGACTAATATCAACACCAATTTCAAGTCTTTTATTTCTTACAGTTCAGAAGTGTGGAGAATAATTTGTGGATGTGTGAAATTATCAATAATTAATCTAATAAATAAATAATACTATATAATAACTATTAGAGAAAATATCAAGAATCAGGGTTTTTCAATGGCTATCATAAATGTCTAATTTGTGTTCTTGTTTGTTAAAACAATCCTTCTAATTTTTATAAATTCCTCTCCCAAGGTAGGATTATAGTGCCTACAAGTATCCATTGAACGCCACTCCCATGGTCATACAAATTACAATTATAGACTATTAAAAGCCAAGGATTATAAGTTTTCATAATTCTTATATCAATCTCCAGATCTAATACTTAAATTGTGTCTATCATATCCTGTACTAGAATTACAACTCATTACCCGATTCGTTATAATTCCTATAGATACAATCAAAGGTTCGCGACTCCCTCAATTGTGTTAAGCCCTCAATGAAAGATTAACAATCACAAGAAATTCACATACAACTAAACAAACACAAAAAGCCAAAGAATACTACCCAACTCTTGGATTAAGGGATTAGCTACTCATGATATATGAAGAAAACAAATATATATTAAAACCATAAATCATGAGTTAAGAATTAAATACAAAAGAACACAACTTGAAGAGTTTCTTTGAAATCCGGACGAATCCCTTCGCTCCTTCTCCCAATCTCGCTCTCTAGCTGCCTCTCTCCCTTCTCTCTCAAGAATAATGGATATCTCTATTCCATTCTCTCATACAATATGTTATTGTTCTCTGTATACAATATATAAAATCTAAATATATTAAAGAGTTTTTAATTCTTTTCCCAAATAAATTGGACTTTGATGTAAAATTCGTAGGCTGTCTTCCAGGACTGATTCTAGGCTGCTCCAGTTGGATCTTGATATTGGACCACTCCTAAACTGTAGATAATTCTTTTAGATTCGCATGGGCTGTAAGATCGCCCAATTCTGATGTCTAGAACTCAAGTTACGGTCCAAACAATGATGTATGCGCGTGCAACCCAATAAATCTGAATTTCCTTATGATTTAAGTCCAAATAAGCCCAATTCATATAAAGTTGGGAATTCTTTATTTTCTGTCATAAACAATAAAATCTAATTAATAATATCTAATTAATAATATAATATTATAAATATGAGAATAAAATCCTTTAAAAAATATATAAATATACTCCCCACGCTTAAATGAGTCAACGTTTTCATGACATGCTAACCTAATAATTCTACAATATAAAAGAATGAAAGAATACTCCCCTATATATATGCTTGAAGTGTCTAATCCATGTCCAGCTCGATTGAGTCTATGCAAACTCGTAGGCTTCTTTTGTTGATGTAGTCACGTTGCATGAGCATGCTAATAAATTGCACGAGCATGCCAATCCAGCGCGTGATCATGCTAATAGCATGCATGACCCTGCTAAACCCTTAAAAACAAGCCGTGGGTTTTTTTTAGTAGCTGCATGGTCATGCTGATGAAGTTGCAAGCATGCTAACCTTTAAAAATCAGCTGTGAGGTTCTTTACTATGGCATGACCATGCCAAAATCTGCGTGATCATGCCAATCTCTGAAAAACAAGCGAGATGTATAATTGTGTTGCATAACCGTGTTGGACACCCTGCATGATCTTTCATTGAGGGCTTAACATAATTGAGGGAGTTGCGAACCTTTGATTGTATCTATAGGAATTATAACGAATCAGGAGATGAGTTGTAATTTTAGTACATGATATGATAGACACAATTTATCTATTAGTTAGGGAGATTGATATGAGAATTGTGAAAATATAATCCTTGGCTTTTAATAGTCTATAATTGTACTTTGTATGACCATGGGAGTGGCGTTTAATGGATACTTGTAGGCACTATAATCTACCTTGGGAGAGGATTTTATAAACAATAGAAGGATTGTTTTTAACAAAATAAGAACACAAATTAAACATTCATGATATCCATTGAAAAACCCTGATTCTTGGATTATTTTTTCTCATACTTATTATATAGTATTATTTATTTATTAGATTAATTAGTTGATAATTACACACATCCACAGATTATACTCCACACTTCTGAAATGTAAGAAATAAAAGACTTGAAATTGGTGTTGATATCAGTCCTTCCTAGTGAACAATACTCTCAAAACAATAAACTCTAATTAGTAATATCTAATTAATAATACAATATTTTAAATATGAGAATAAATTCCTTTAAAATATATATAAATATACACTCTATCAAATGTCTAATGTAAAGAGTCTGCACAACCATCACTTGATCAAATACAAGTGTATGGAAGGAGAAACGAGGATGGCACACACAAGTAGAGCACATCTTTTGAAGCTCCCTCATCCATTCAGGGGGAACTGCCAACACTCAGTCCTAAACTTCAAACTCTTATATCTAATATTTCTTCTTCCTATACTGAAGCACTTGAATCAAATCCTCAAGTGTTACCCCTTTCAAGTGACTTGGTTCAAGAAACCTTGCTCACCACCCAGACACCAAATTTAGATGGTGAGAGGCTACTAGTTGGGATAGACCTTGATGACACCATCACAAATATGGGGGATTCATCAGCTTTTACTGAAGACCCCATGGTGGTTGAAAATGCACCTTCATGTGCAAATCAGTCTTCACAGACTGTAAGGTTTGAGGGTAGTACTCCTGAGGGGGAGCTATCTAAATCCTCTCCAATTCAATTGGAGGTTCATGTTCCAGGATCAACTTCCCTCAAAACCCTAGAAGAAATTGCATTAGCAATAGATGCTAGGAGTACAATTGCCAATGATTCTATCATAAAGGAGGCAAGTATAGCACATTTAAGTGATAGTATGGTGCGAGACACACAAAGGTTTGAGACTGGTGCACATGACCGTAACCGAGTCAAATCCCCTCCAATTCAATTGGAGGTTCCCACCACATGTGAGGAACAATAACTTGTCACAAACACTGATAAATCTGTGAGTCAAACTGTGACTTCAGTCACAGGTGGTTCTGACCCTCAACCTCTCAACCTCAACAACCACACCTAATCTCCCAATGGCTCCAAGAAACTGAAAATCAACCTTCAGCCATTGAAGATCTTGTAGTTGACCAGATTGGAGGCCTTGCACAAATCTCACAACAGTTGCTCACATCCAATATGACAAATCAGGACTATCAAGCTATCACGCTCTCCTACCATACAGATGTTGAAGAAAATCAAGCTAAAATTGTAGATGAAGCTGGTCAGGATGCAAACGGTGATGCTTGGCTAGATCTAGGATTTTCTATTAAAATGGATGATGTGCTAGCTAAGTTTTGAAGGGTTTTTAGCACATAAACGTAGCGAAAATGTAAATTTAATCTTAAAAAAACCGAAACCCTCCGCAAGATCCATGCGAAAAATAATATTTAATTCGTAGTTCAGTATGTTTACCTTAAGAAGCTTTACGTTAATGGAAAGATGGAGGTCTTTGACGGCGATCCAAAAACGATGAACGGGGATCCTTAGCACCTGCTCCTCAAGTGTGAAGCACTCCACCGGTATCCTCCAAGAAAACGATGTAATGAAGGAGGAGGAGATGGAGAGAATTAGGGTTTTGTAAATCTTTTTGGTTGAGGCAAAAATAGGGTTTATAATAGTATATTTATAGGCAAAATTTTCAGCTGAAAATTTTCCCATAAAATATTATTATTATTAATCCTTTATTATTCTCACTAATAATTAAAACACCTTTTAATTATTAATCCTTTTTCTAAACTTTTTAGAAATAATTCTCTCACTTGATTTAATTTCCAAAAAATTAAATTCTTAATTAATAATATTAAGAACCTTTTCTTAATTAATTTATAATCAATTAAATCTCATTTAATTAATTGTTAAATTTGCCAATTAATTATTTATTTCATAAATAAATAATTATCAGTCATTATTAATTAGTTCCTCCACCATTAAATCATTCTCTTTTATGGTGTGACCCTGTAGGTTCAATATTAAGCCGGTAGTCGAAATAAATAATAATAAAACTATTTTATTATTATTTATATAAATTCTCTAATTCATTAAATATGATTAATTAATTAATCATATTTATTCTACATCGTGAGGGATACTTCTCAGCATATCGCGACTATCCGGATAATACGAATTCACTGCTTAGAATACCAAGAACCTATTCAGTGAGTAGTTACCGTACAATTAATTTCTTATACCCTGCAATGTCACGATTAAATACAAGGCATGGAACTTGTGTCAAGCCTATCTTATTTAATCACTTGCTTTCCCATTCACTATGCTTAGTTCTATTTTATGTAAATTAGAAACTCCTTTCTAATTTCATTCACTCTGGCCAGAGATTCCTGAACTAACATAAGTGGATCAGCATTGAACATTCTCTTCCTACACTGGAAGGGGTAGATCCTTTATTGATCATACACTATCTTCGTGTACAAATTCCTATACCCAGTAGAGCCCTTATAATTGTCCCTTGAGACTAAGAACTAAACAAAGCATAGTTCAGTGTACACAAGATGACTATGATGACCTCAAGTCTAAGGATACTTGTACAACTATCACTATGTGAACAACTGATGACACGTGAGTGAACTCCATCTGTTGTTCAGCTGTGTGAGTCATGTTCAGTGAACTTATTCTATAATAAGCACCTACATACTAGCTATAGTGTCACCACACAAATGTCTACGAGAACAGACATTCTTCATAATGAAGCAAGCATAGTATGTACCGATCTTTGCGGATTATTAATTACCAGTTAGTAATCCTATGACCAGGAACTATTTAAGTTTAGAGTTATCATCTTTTAGGTCTCATTATTATGATCTCATCACAATCCATAAAAGCTTTAATCTAAACTGTGGTATATCTTATTTAAACATTTAAATAGATAGAGCCCACAATAAAAACAAAACAATTCTTTTATTAATATCAATGAAATCAAAACAGATTACATAAAAGTTATTCCTAAATCCTCATACATGATTGGACTTAGGACATATCTCTTTCAAGTTCAGGGAAGAGTATATCACTATTCTGGGAAGCAATGCTATATCTCTAACTCCCCAGGAAGTGTATGATGCCATCAATGATGTATAAAAGACTCAAATCAAGGGTTTCCACAACTTTGGAAAAGCACTTCAAATCACATTGAATGGACATCAAGATAAAATAATGAATATGGTGAGGGAAAAGATGGATCAATTCATTCATTCTCAAACTGAGATAAAAACAAGTTTATAACCTTTGCTGACCAGATGTCAAGGCATGATCTCAGTGGAATGGAAACAAGTGTCAAAATCTAGAGACCACTTTTGTAGCCTTAAATGAACAAGTTCAAAATCACATCATTCACTCTAATGAAACAAGACTGAAGCTGGATCAAATGCACTCTAGCAGGTACACTCCTTCAGCCTTGCTCATGGATGAAATCAAGAAGGTTGTACATGACACTTTTGGGGTTTCTACTTCCTCAACATCTTAATCCTCCTCCACACTATAAGTTCAAGAACTGTAACATCAAGTTTCTTCTCTAATCTTCCAATGACTCACTAAGTGCACAAGTTCAATCTCTTTCATCCTTGGTGCAGAGTCAAAAAAACAGATATCCAAACCTTGGTGGACTCTCACAAGCATCTCCAAATACAGAATTTTGTTTCTTTGGGAGCCATCAAGGGGAAACTCAACATACCACTTCCCTCACTACCTGAACAAATAAGGCCAGAATTACCAACTCCTCTACTCATGCATGTCACCAAGACTAAGGGGGAGATTAAGGCCCGGATTCAACAATCCAGGGATGTTAAATCTAACTCAAAAGAGCCTATTCAGGTTGGCCAAAGCTCTTCAAAAACTCAACAAATTTAAGGTATGGAAAAGAAAGACTCATCAAGGCTGCAGAAGGACCAAACCAAGATCAAGAATTCAGTGAACTTCTTGTAGTCCTGAGGATGTATCTTAAAAATAACTTTATCACATACAAAAGAGCATTGGCCAAGACTATCAACTCAATCAGGGTAGTAGTTGTGAATGTTGAGGATTATCTACAGAAGAGAATTGTTGTTAATATTAATGATGGTGGTGTGGATAGATGCCTTCAAGTCTCTCTCTCAAATCTCAGAACTCTAAGGGCATCTGAGCTGGATGTTATGATTGACAAAGTCCATGTAGTCATCACAGAGGACACTCAGCTTCTTCATGAGCTGCTTTTCCTGAAGCCTATCTATATCCAAGCAAGGGGGTGTCCTACATCTGCACAAACCAAGAAAAAAAAATCTTCAATGTTCTCAAGAACTGTGTGAGAGGGAATATGAGGCTGATCATGACTCTTCAATCTGATTTGAAGTATAAAAAGACCAAGAAAATTGAAGATGAGGAAATGATCAGGATTCTTGAAAGGTATCTAGTAAATGCTGAAACCATGTTGCCACCCACTCAATTTAATCTAAAAAATGACAAGGATAATGATGAGTAGAAGCATGATGAACAAAAACCTTCTGGCTAAATCCAAGTCAATCATCAAGGGCAACTGGCAGCAATGATAAGAAGCATGATAAAAAGAAGAATGATGACAAGAAAAGAGGAGAAGAAAGGAGAAGCAAGAAAAGGAAAGATGGCTCAGAACCTCATAAAACATCCCTACAAATCAAAATGACACAATTGCAACCTACCAAATCTCTTAGCTCAAACACTCAACCATCTCTCACCTCAAAGCCAAAATTTCTATACAAGCCAACTGCAAATTCACTTCTCAAAATCCCAATCACTACCACTAAAACCAGCTTGAAGAAACTCACAAACCTACCTTCATATAAACCTCCAATCAAGACACAGTTTAAATTTTTTGGAAGAAAAGCAAAACCACTACCAGTTACTGAGATATCATTATGGAATTGCTACGATCAAACTGACTTTCTCCCACTAAATTGGTGCTACACAGATGAAGAATATTTTTAACAGCTGGATGAAGAAATAGTCAGAGTCTGGGTTGTATCATATACAGAAGTCGGAATTTATTATGATGATGGTTCTTTCACTCTACTGGGCAGCAATCTAATGGACACACTTTCAAAGACAGAGTTTAAAGGAGTGATCAGTCTAATGAAGGATAAGGATACTATTACAAGATTCTGGAAAGCTGTGTATTATGTATGGGTAAAAGAAAGAGATGAGAAAAATGCAAAGGCAAAAGCTGATAAGGAAGAAAGAGATAGGAAGTATGCAGAAGAACTTGTAAGAATGGAGAAGAGATGAAATGAGCTTAATACAAAAGGGATGAGCAGACTCTCCAAGGATGGACATTTTCTGAACATAAAAGTTGGTAGATTCTCCAAATTTAGAGCAGCATATCTAAATGGTTATTCATTATATGAATGGCTCAAGCTTATGGAAGCCTTAAGGGGAACTGAGATCTTAGAAGAAATGGAAGTTTTGATAACTCTTAAGGATCTCATTAGAAAAAAACCAGGATATGAGGACTTTATGTAATGAATTTCCTGTTAAAAATTCTATAACCTCTCAATGATAAGTATTGTATTTCTGCCATCTTTTTGAAAAGTGTAATTGCTCATTGTATCTTGGGGTTAGTCTTGTTAACATGCATGAATTTATGATAAGCAATCTTCTCACAAATTAGGGGAGATTATTGTGTAAGACATGCCTGTACTATAACAAGACTAAGTGAAATTGAAAACCCTAAGTAAGTTGTATGGTAATCTATGTTTGCATTGTGTATTGTAACACTTAAGTCTGTAAAAATGTAAATAGACTAGACTGGAGTATTTTTCCATAAACAATCTCAAGCCTAAGAATAAGCTCTGGAAGATCATGAAGATCATGCCTCGGAGAAAGTATGAAGAAGATTGGAGTTGAATAAATCTGTTTTGTGAAAAACATTCTAAGTCAAGAAGTCTACATGTCACAAATTTTGTGTTATAGAGAAGTCATTCGAGAACTCCAGAATGACTTATCGTGAAGTCAAGAAAAGATACTAGAGAACTCAGAGATATCGACAAGAAAAATTGAAGACATAAAGAATGGAGATATCGACAAGTCATTTCTTCACTAGAGAACTCACAGTTATTGATAAGCCAATTTATCACTAGAGAACTCAGAGTTATCGATAAGCCAAAGTAAAGATATGAAGATGAGAGATCTCGACAAGCCAAATTTTACTATAGAGAATTCAGAGACTTCGATAAGTCAAAACAACAATATAGTGATGAGAGATCTCGATAAGCCATTATACTTATCGAGATGTCAAGTTCTCTATATACCAAACTGGAGATCTCGAGGTAAAACTCAAAGTACAAAGTGCAGACCACTTAAATATCCAAGATTATCAATCAACAAACAATCTAATCAGTTGGATTGACAAGTCTACAAAAAGCAGCTTGAAGACTACAAGATCAAAGGCCAAGATTAACTGGAAAAGTAAATTCACAGGTTTGCAAGATTAGCAAAGATACATTAAGCCAGAAATAGAAAGATTTGGTTATCCAAAAAAGGTTTTAGTACATGCTATTGCACACTGTGTAATAACCAGTGTTTACTGTTATATAAAGAAAACACTGTATGTTTTGTTTCAATGTAACAATTAAATCAGAAATCTTGTATTCTCTCATGGAAGAAGCTAAGCTCTTTATTAACAAAGAGCCTAGAAATTTCGTAGCAAGACATTCTTAATTTTAATATAAAATTAAGTGAGTTTTGAAAGATCTGTGTTCACTATTATTATTTGTTTAATTTCAGAATTAACATATTTCACTGCAAGGTTTAATTTACTTTGTTCACCACTAAAAATAAATCAAGAAAAGCAGAAAAATAAAAAAACACATTCACCCCCCCACTGTGTGTAATTCATTACCTAACAGTAATGTCAATTGCCAAGAAGAGGTATGAACTTGTAATTGTTGATGAATATACAAGATACACATGGGTGTATTTTCTGCATACCAAGGATGAATCTCCATCCATTCTTCTTGATCATGTGAGAGAACTGGAAAAAGGATCAACATACAAAGTGAAGATCATTAGAAGTGATAATGGAACTGAATTCAAGAACAGTACTATGGAAGAGTTCTGTAGATACAAGGGAATAAAATAAGAATTTTCAGCCCCTGGAACTCAACAACAAAATGGAGTTGTTAAAAGAAAGAATAAAACTCTTATAAAAGCTGATGAAGGCTTTTTTGTCAGCTATCCATTATCAACAAAATCTTTCAGAGTGTATAATCTGAGAACAAAGACAGTCATGGAATCTATACATGTATCTTTTAATGACAAGAAAATCACAGGTCTAGAAGATGCAGATGACCATGATGAGTCGAGATTTGAAAATGAAGTACCTTTTGCTGAACAGTTAAATCCTGATATACTGACAAATCCTGATACAATAAATCCAAACATCGCTCTAAACTATGATGATCCATAAGTTAGTGGAAATTATGCAAATAATGAAGCACATGTTGAGGGGGAGCAACATAATTCACACCAAGAGTCATCAACAAGTTATAAAACTCGAGGAACATCATTAAATAATTCATTAGATTTTGATTCCTCAAATACTGATAGCACTGGAAATATTGATTCAGGGGGAGCATCAGGAAATGATAGTGGTACAAGTCAAAGAGATTCTAGAGAGTTGATGGATCAAGGGGGAGGTTTTTCTTTAAGGAGTTAACTCTCATCTACAAGAAAATGGTCTAAGTCACATACACCTGACTTAATCAATGGAAATCCTGATAGTGGTGTATAAACCAGAAAATCCACTCAAAATGAATGTCTCTACCATTCTTTTCTATCTCAAATAAACCAAAAAAAAGTGGAAGAAGCTCTTCAAGATGCTGATTGGGTTACATCAATGCAATAGGAGCTTAATGAATTTGAAATGAACAAAGTCTGGACTCTTGTGCCAAGACCAAGGAACTGATCCGTTGTTGGTACAAAATGGATGTTCAGAAATAAAACTGATTATGAGGGCATCATTACAAGAAAGAAGGCAAGATGGTTGCAAAGGGCTATTCACAGCAAGAAGGCATTGATTATGATGAGAATTTTGCTCCAGTTGCAAGGCTTGAGGCAATTAGAATTTTTCTAGCCTATGTTGAGTGTTCCAAATGGATGTGAATAGTGCATTTCTGAATGGTGAACTTTAAGAGGAAGTTTAATTTGAACAGCTTCCAGGCTTCACTGATCCAAAATATCTGGATCATGTCTATAAACTGTATAACAAACTCTATGGACTAAAATAAGCTCCAAGGGCCTGGTATGAAACACTTGCTCTATTTCCTATTAGAAAGTGGTTTTACAAGAGGTACAATTGACAAAATTTTATTTTATAAATACCATGATAAGGACTTTTTATTAGTACAGATATATATTGATGATATCATTTTTGGTTCTACTAATGATAAACTTTGTGAGACGTTTGAAAAGTTAATGCCGTCAAGATATCAAATGAGTATGATTGGAGAACTGAGTTATTTTATGGGTTTACAAATAAAAAGACTGATGAAGAGATCTTCATAAATCAATCCAAATACACCAGGAATTTGCTCAAAAGATTTGGAATGCAAGACAGTTCAACTGCAATAACTCCAATGGCCACTGCAACCAAGTTAGATTTCAATATTGGTTCATCAGTAGATATAACTAACTACAGAGGTATGATTGGCTCCCTCTTATATTTGACTTATAGTAGAACTGATATCACCTATGATACTTGTCCCTATGCAAGGTTCCAAGCTGATCCAAGGGAACCACACATATTAGCTGTGAAAAGAATTTTTAAATATCTCAAAGGCACCATAAATCTTGGATTATTGTATCCTGGAGATTCAGTCTTTAA
Source organism: Apium graveolens (assembly GCF_009905375.1). NCBI lineage: Eukaryota > Viridiplantae > Streptophyta > Magnoliopsida > Apiales > Apiaceae > Apium > Apium graveolens. Next base: position 123,620 of record NW_027419758.1, on the reverse strand, counting down.
GATAACTGGATACTCAGATGTTAATTTTGCAGGATGTAAAATAGACAGGAAAAGCACTTCTGGAAGCTGCCAATTTCTTGGTGGCAGGTTGGTTTCTTGGTTTACCAAGAAACGAAAGTCAATTTCCACATCAACTGCAGAAGCTGAATATATTGTTGCAGGAAGATGTTGTGCTCACATTCTATGGATGAAGAATCAGTTACTAGATTATGGATTAGAGTATTATGTAATTCCTACATATTATGATAATCAAAGTGCTATTGCAATGATAGCAAATACAGTACAATATTCAATGACTAAACACATCAGCATTAGGTACCATTTCATAAGGGAGAATGTGATGGAAGGTACAATGGAATTGATCTTTGTTCCAATAGATCAACAATTAGCAGATATATTCACCAAGTCTCTCTGTGAAGCCACCTTTAAAAGATTGGTGAATAAATTGGGAATGATATCAGGACATTTCTCAAACTCTGATAATTTGGAATAACTACTGATAATTAGAGTGTGGTGTCTTCTTATTATGTATCAGTACTTGTTAAATACTGATTATAGTGTTAAACTCTGATGCCATGAAATCATGTAATTAGCTTCTATTAATCTCATCCAGTAGCTGCATGTTAAACTTTGATTATCTGTATAAACTCTGATATTGGTCAAACTTGTGTTGACTGATAAATCCTGATAGTAGTTGATTAAATATTGATATTGGTTAAACTCTTATTGACCATTATATTTTGATGATAATTTTTAAATTTATTCAAATATTGTTTTAATCAGTATTTTAATTATAGTGGTGAAGTAATATGCTAGTGGGTAATTTTTGCATGATTAAAGTTGTTTATTGATGGCGTGAGGATATGTAAAAACAATTGAGTATACACAAAACATTATTCTGGGTAATTATGCGCGCAGTAACTACCTTTATTACACATTTTCATGATTGTATTTACAGTCAATAGCAGGTTGCCATATGTCCCACTAAATTGAAATGTTTCTGAGTTATTGGAGTGATTTCTTAAACAAAATCAATTTTTGATTTCAAATTAACACTTTATCAAATCTCTATTATCTTCTTCTCTGCTAATTCACCCTCTCTCACCCGTAAACTCTCAAACCCTAATTTCTTCTCAAAAAGTTTTCTTGCAAATTCACTATGACTTCACCAACTGCTTCTAAACCTTTTACTTATGGTTGTTCCAAGTTTGTTACTAACAATTACTCGGCTATACTTGACAAAAATAGTATCAATATTGATTTTCATGACTTTTTGAGATCCAGTGAGATTGGGTTTCCTCTCACAGCTCCACCCACAATCTCAGGTGACCAGGTACTAGCTATCTGGAAAACTGTATTTATGATGATGGAGATGACAATTGAAATCCAAATCTTGTGTTTGAGTTTGACAATAAAACAAGGATTGTAACTCCTCAAACTGTAAGGGATGCATTACAGAAGCCTGGTCATGACCCCTACTCTTCTTTTGTGGGAGATGCTAAAATGAAGAGGTTTTTCAATGAAATAGGCTATGACAAGGACCTGAAGAACCCTGGTCAATTGAAGAGGAATGGGCTCAGAAACGAATGGAATTTCTTTTTTGATTGCATCACAAAGGCTTTCAACAACAAATCTTCCAACTTTGATGCACTACCTATCATGACACAAATAGGGTACTCTCTAATTCATGGAGCAAATTATGACTTTGGTAAAGTAGTTTTATCTTTTATATAGGATAGAGTAACTGATGATAGAAAAACTGTGTATTATGCTAGATTCTAGCAGTTGATTTTTAATATTTATTTTCGTTATACCATTATCCCCACTAATCAAATTGTATTAGTATTTAAGCTTACAAAAAGGGCTTTTTCTGATCTCATTTAACAAGATGAAAAGAAAGATAATTTACTTCCTTTGAGGTTACCATTTGTTGCTAGGAACTTACTCATTGCAAGGCTCCCTGTGACTTATGGTTTGCTAAATAGGCAAAGTGCTCAGCTACAGGAAATCGCCATTGGGAACCCCCTTGTAGCTCACCCCAGCACAACCACCCAAACACAACCACACACAAAGCACCTCACGTGACTCTCAAAAGACACCTGTTGTAAAAAGGAAATAGGATCCAATTAATAAACCTCAGGAGGGTAGGAGATCAGCTGCTACAAATACTAATGTAGCCAAGTCAAAAGCTGATGCAACACAAGTTCCTCAATCTTTTAAACCTTCAGAATCTGTAAGGAGGAAGCTTTTGCTTGCAGGATTAGAATCAAATGATGATGAGGACAATGTTACCTTATCTTCAAAATTTCCAAGATTGCATTCTGATTTTTCTCCAAGAATAGTTATTCTACCAACTGATGAGGGCACAACTATTGATGTTGTTCAAAGTACCAAAAATATTGATGCAACTGGCACAAGCCCAAGGCCAAGGAAAAGGAAGCTTGCTAAAGCCTACTATGCTCAAAATCTGCTCAAGATTAAGAAATAAATTGTTGAGGAGACACATAGTGCATCTACTCCAAATCCTGATTTCCAAACAAATCCTAATGAGCCTGTGGACTTTTCTGATTCACCAGTAAAGTAGTAAAAGAAAAGAGTGAGGGATGTTTGGTCACACACACTGTAGAAGGGGGTTGAATACAGTGTTTACTACAATCAAATCGAATATAAGAACTCAAGTAACAGAAAACAGATTTTATTCAAGACAATAAACTTTGTTACAAAGAACTGTCCTCTCTCAGTGATGAATAAATTATTACTAGAGCTGCTAGGGTTACAATAATTAATAAACTCGATTATGATAACATATATAGTGTAAACCATATGCCTGTATTTATATACTACACAGTTATAAGATAATCTTCTAATTGATATCGAATACAATTCTGCTTCCTAATATATATCAATCAGTTATCTTTTCTTCCAAGTATTCTATTCCTTATAGAATTCTTCTCCATGCATATTTCTTCTTATGTTTGTCTTGATCTTCTTTCCTTTCAATCAACCGCCTTCCTTATCTGAACATCTCCTTAAATCCTGATATTATCTCCTGATAAATATCTCCTGATAACTTAAGTTCTGACAACTTAAGTTCTGATATCTTAAGTCCTGACTTCAGTATAAGTACTGATTTCCAGTTAAGTACTGATTTGTCCTGTTAAGTAAGATCTGAAAACTAAACACAAATCATATTAGACATGACATCACAAATATATCTAATAAGGGATATAACTCCTGATCAAGTAAAAGAAAGTGTCAAGAGGCTACAAAGGGAAAGTATTTTCCCTGGATCAAGCACACAAGAACCTGTATCTCAAAGGGATACAACAGCTACAAATTTTGATCCAATCCCACAAGAACCTGCACTTCAAATTAGTGCAGCAGATATTGAAGAACTAGAGCCTCTTGCCGAAAAGTCCATTCAACAATGGCATGATGATGAAAATGCTAGAATCAAAGCTAAAGTTGCAAAGGTTAAAGATATTTGTCACTATATTAAGAAGCATACTTCAAAACATAGAGCTGGTTTAAAACTTGGTGCTACACATGAGTCAGAAACTGAATTTGAGGAGAGGAGTATACAAGAACCTGGTTGTCAAAGTCATCCGGCAACTCCTAAATCTCCAGCCCCACAATAACCATTGCATCAAAGTTGCAATGAATGATTAATTTTTGAAGTAGTGGTATTGGTTTTAGATGCTAAATGAAGGATTCATCCCTTAACACCATATATTGATTATAACACCCTCCAAATCTGGGGTATAGATTTGGGGCATTATTAACAACAATTACCAACTAAACCTGCACAAGCGGAATATAAATATAATAATTACCCCGAACTATCACTACTCAGGATCTTTTAAGGTCTGAGTTGAAAACAAGAACCACATACTACACTTTATTATAAACCCAACTAAATAAAACCTGTCTCAAGAACTCTCTTTGTTACAAAACTTTATTCTATCTATAATCTCACTACACAACTTTTATTCAATTACACAAGACTTTTATTCAACCCAACACTACTAATTATCCTGCTACACCTGATCTGGCAATTCAAAGCTCTCTTCGGGAATAGGAAGGAACACTCTTGGTATAAGAGGGTCCCGCTGCTTGACTCGCTTCTTGACTATGCGGGTCTTGATGGGTTTCATTCTCTACCTTAACTGTAAAACAATAGGAGTAATAATAAAAAGGGATGAGCCAAAATTGCTCAACAAGCCTGCAACAAAATATATAGTATAGAGAAAGAGAAATGAGTGAACCAATAAGCTGCTGGTTGGAACAACCATCTGAATCTGTATAGGATAATAATTTGCCAATGCTGGCGAGTACCAAATGAACAAGACTGGAAACAAGAACCAACATATGCACTATAACCTGCTGATCAGTCAGAATATAGTGCGGATCTATACCCAACTGCATAGACCCAACCAACATAAGGAGTACTCAGGCAACTATGACCTATTAAATAATGGTCTGGGTAAAACCCAGCCTGTATAGTAACCATCCAGTCCAAGGCTTAGCATCCGGAACAATCAGAATGCTATTGATATATCCCAACACCAGGATATACCAGAGTATATGTAACAAGGGTAAAGGAATTGAAATATGAATAGGGAATTCAATAAATTGGGTGAATCAAGAATTGAAATGAAATTGGAAACAAGTAATAATAAATGGGTAACAGTGTATATGAACAATGATTATCAAAGAGAACTGATACGATAGAAAAGAAATATAAATCACTATTCTGAATTTAGAATAGGGGAAAAAACTTGCCTTGCGCGTACTTAACCTGGTTTAACTCACCGCCTTCTGACCCTAGCTTGCTCTGCCTTCCCAACACTGAACAAATCATGGAAAGATAGGCGTTTAGATAACTTACTATATACGTGTATCTTGAATTGATATCACGCAACCTTATCAGTCTACCCATGCGTTTTTATCTGACTCGTATATATACACATACATTTATACAGCACATCTATTCACATAATCACGTAAAGCACGTAGCACATAAAGCACATAATCAATTTCTAGATTTATAATTATTTTTAGAATCAATTCTAGACTTATACCTGCATTACTAGTCTTATCTGATTTTATTATAATTTTTCGGGATTTATTCGGCTCAATTATACCCCTATTAGGACCTACGAACTATCAATTATCACCCAACCACTCTCTTTTCGGAAGAAATTATAACTTATAACTATTTTTATTGGATTCATCTCATTTTTCTGAGTCTAGAGGTCTTTGTTTCACTCAAATCGGACTAACGGTTGAATTATTATGAATTAAACAAGATTTAATTAATTAATAATTAATTATAAATAATTAATTATAGTTAAACAATCCTTAATTATATTTTTAAATAATTAATTAATAATTATTATATTTTAAAATAATTAATCCCTAATTATTAGGAATTATTATTATTTATTACAAATTATTATTACTTATTCGATCAGATCGATTATTTAAAAATAATCAATCAACTTAATTAACCGATAAGCTATTTATCGAATAACTACGAATTACTCGAATTATAAATCACTTAACGATTAATCACTCGTATAACTACGAGCTACTCGCGATTCTCGCCTAATTATCGAACTATTCTATTATTATTGAAACTCATACGATTCGCTAAACAGATAATTACCGATAACTATTTATACGATACGAATAATTATTACAATATTATTCGAATAACTAACGCTCGAATAATAATTCTAATTATCGAATCATTATTCGCACTATTAACTAATTATTAGATTTTTAATCACCTCACTTAATTATTTCTAATTCTTATTTACTAATTAATTACCTAATTATTAATTAATTATCCAATTATTAATTAATTAGATAATTAATAAATAATTAGATAAATAATTAAATAATTGATTAAATAAATAAATTCGAATTTATAATTTAATAAAATAATTCAGAAATTATAAATACTATTTTTCAGAATATAAAACTAATTTTTTTTATTTAATTATTAGAATTATTAAAACTGATTTTTAATTACTAAAATATAAATAAATCATTAATTTAATCAGAAACACAAAATCAGGAACAGGTTTTGGGTTGCAAGGATCAAACCCGGGTCGAAACCGGGTCGAAACCGGGTCGTCCCCAACCCAAACGGGTCGGGAAGAACACCGGCCAAAAACCCAGAACCCGACGCCGACGTTTGATTCTGGTGAGCATGAAACGCTTGATTCCAGGCTCGATTCTTCTGTGGTTTCGAAGCACAACAATACCACGACGTCCCCCCAGCCTTTCTCCTTCGTTTTCGCCGACCACAACGGCCGGAAACGCGATGAACACGGCGGCGGCGGCTAAACTCCGGCGAGCTCGAAACGGACTCCAACAATCACAAACCCGGTACCAAACGACAGGAAAAATGACGATCTACACGACTATGCTAACAGATGCATCAAACAATCAACAGAAATCAAAACCCGAATTCAAAGATTAAACTCGAAATAACAAATCAAAAATCAAGAAATCAATCAACAAAAACGTTGACATAATCATAAACTACGAATCACCAGCTTCAAATTGACTGCTTACATGAACGATTTGGACTCCGGAATCACCTTCAAATTCACGATTGATTCTGCTGCCCTGTTCTTCACCAAAAACCCTAAGCCTAATTCCTTTTCTGATTTTCTTTTTATTTTCTGATTTTTAAGTATAATTAACTGATTTAATTACTAATAAATCAGGTATTTATATTTATGAAAATAATACCCCTAAGTAAAATTAAGGGTCTAATTACACTCCTAATAAAAATATTTGGCCCCAATTTTTATAATTTTTGGGTATTAATATTGAATTTTTAAATATCCAATAAATACTAAATAAATACTAAAAATTCCCAAAAATTATGAAAATTACAAAAATACAAAGAAAAATGATATATAATAATTTCATGATCATATAAAAATAAAAATATAATTTTTGTGGGGGTTTTTGATACCCGAAGGGGTCAGGAAAAGTCGTTTTTCGCGAAAAAGGTCAATTTGTAAAACGTCTAGGGGTTCAGAATAGCGATATGGTATAGGGCATTTTTAATAAAATAGAGCCAATGATTTTGTTTGAAATATGGGCTTTTAAAACATAGTTTTGAGCTGTACAGGTTTTGATATAATATATATAACTGACGATAAAACGCTCAATAAATATCCAAAACACGTTTGGATCAAAACAGCCAACACATAGCACATAGCAGTTAGGGTTTAACAACTTAACACATTTAATCACATAATAATACACATAATTTATCATTATTATAATATAATACAAGCGTAATTCCTCGGTCGTTACATTCTCCCCTCTTAACAAGATTCTGTCCTCAGAATCACACTATGCAAATAACTGAGGATACCTTTCTAACATTTCACTCTCAAGCTCCCAGGTTGATTCTTCAACCACTGGGTTTCTCCACAAGACTCTTACTAATGACACAGACTTATTTCTTAATACCCTCTCTTGCCGATTTAAAATCCTTATCGGCTGCTCTATATACGACAAATCTGCCTGAAGTTCTACTGGTTCATATTCTATTACATGTCTTGTATCAGGATTGTACTTCTTAAGCATAGATACATGAAATACGTTGTGAATGTGCTGCATATGGAGTGGTAAACCTAACTCGTACGCAACCTTCCCAATTTTCTTCAAAATCTCAAATGGTCCAACGTATCGTGGCTTCAATTTCCCTTTATTGCCAAATCTGGTCAATCCTTTCCATGGCGATATTTTGAGCAATACGTGTTCTCCTTCCTGATAGTCCATATCCTTCCTTGTTTGATCTGCATATCTGCTTTGCCTCTTTTGCGCTGCCTCGATTTGTTTTCGAATAAGTTCAATCTTTTCTTTTGTCTACCGAATTAATTCTGGACCCAAAATCTTGCGTTCTCCAACTTCATCCCAATGCACTGGTGATCTGCATTTCCTCCAATATAGTGCTTCATACGGTGGCATTCCAATACTGGCGTGATAGCTGTTATTATAAGAAAATTCCACTAGGGGTAAATGTTCATCCCAACTGTCTTCAAAATTGATCGCACAAACTCGTAGCATGTCTTCAATCGTTTGAATTGTCCTTTCACTTTGACCGTCGGTTTGCGGATGATAGGCTGTACTCATCCTCAATTTCGTTCCTAGACATTCTTGGAATTGTCTCCAAAATCTTGAATTGAAACGAGGATCTCGATCCGATACAATCGATACTGGTACTCCATGACGCATCACAATATCTTTAAGATATAAGTGCACTAACTTGTCTAGTGAAAACCTCTCGTTAGTTGGAAGAAAATGTGCTGATTTCGTCAATCGATCAACAATAACCCAAATTGCATCGTGATTTGCTTTCGTCCTTGGAAGTCCCACTACGAAATCCATCGCTAGATGTTCCCATTTCCATTCTGGAATGTCTAATGGTTGCAATAACCCACTCGGACGTTGATGTTCTGCTTTAACTCGCTGGCATGTGTAGCATTTACTCACACATTCTGCTATCTCCTTCTTCATATTCGGCCACCAAAAGTTTTCCTTCAAATCGCGATATATTTTCGTGCTTCCTGGATGAATGGAATACTTCGAATTGTGCGCATCTCGCATAATTTCTTCTTTTAATTCTGCCACGTTAGGGATCCAGATTCTTGACGCAAAACGTAAAATTCCTTCATTATCTTTCTGAGTTGTAATCTCCTCTCACGTTAAGTTGTCGTCTTGACTTATCACTTCATCTTGACAACGGCGAATCTTTTCTAGCAACCCTGGTTGAAAAGTCATAGCGTAGATAGTTCCTGCAGATTTATGGGGAATACGAATCTCAATTTCCAATTTGCCGAATTCTTTAACCAATTCTTCACATGAAGTTAACCGATTCAACCTTTCTTTTCTACTCAACGCATCTGCTACAACATTTGCTTTCCCTGGATGATAACTGATTGTAACATCATAATCTTTAATCAATTCCAGCCATCGACGTTATCGCATGTTCAGTTCCTTTTGCGTGAAGATATACTTCAGACTTTTATGATCCGTGTAGATTTCGCATCTTTCACCGTACAGATAATGTCTCCAAAGCTTCAATGCAAATACAATTGCTGCCAATTCCAGATCATGCGTAGGATATTTCTGCTCATGAGGTTTAAGTTGTCTCGAAGCATATGCAATGACGTTACCATGTTGCATCAACACACATCCTAGCCCGCAATACGAAGCGTCACTGTAAATAACAAAATTTCCTTGCTCGTCTGGCAGTACTAATACTGGTGCAGTCACCAACCGATTCTTCAACTCTTGAAAACTTTCTTCACACTTACTATTCCATTCGAACTTTTCACTTTGTCGAGTTAACTTGGTCAGCGGTGTTGCTATCTTCGCAAAATCTTTGACAAATCTTCGATAATATCCTGCCAATCCTAAGAAACTTCGAACCTCTGTCGGCGTCCTTGGTCTTTCCCAATTCAACACAGCTTCAATCTTTGCTGGATCAACTTGAATGCCTTCTCTACTGATGATATGCCCTAGAAACTGCACTTCTTTCAACCAAAATTCACATTTTGAAAATTTTGCATAAAGCTGCTCCTTTCATAATATCTCCAATGTCGTTCTTAAATGCGCTGCATTTTCTTCTTCTGTCTTTGAGTAGATCAAGATGTCATCAATAAATACAATGATAAACTTATCCAAATACTTCTTGAATACTCGATTCATCAAATCCATAAACACTGCAAGTGCATTTGTCAATCCAAAAGCCATCACAAGAAATTCGTAGTGTCCGTACCTCGTTCTGCACGCTGTCTTAGGAATATCTTCGGCCTTTATCTTTAACTGATGATAGCCTGATCGTAAGTCGATTTTCGAAAACCATGCTGCTCCTTTTAGTTGATCAAATAAATCATCGATGCGAGGTAAAGGATATTTATTCTTGATAGTTAACTTGTTCAGCTTACGATAATCAATACACAGTCGCATACTACCATCTTTCTTTTTCACGAACAATACTGGTGCGCCCCATGGGGATACACTTGGCCTTATAATTCCTTTGTCGAGAAGTTCTTGCAACTGCTTTTCTATTTCCCTCATTTCAACAGGTGCCATTCGATATGGAGCTTTCAAAATTGGTTCAGTCCCTGGCATCAAGTCAATAGTGAACTCGATTTATCGATATGGTGGAAGTCCTGGTAATTCGTCTGGAAAAACATCAAGAAATTCACAAACTACAGGAATATCTTCAATCTTCGGATTACCCTTATCAGAATCCCGTACATAGGCTAAATAAGCTTGACATCCTTGGCGTAGCAATCTTCTCGTCTGCATTATTGATAGGAATTTCTGCTTTTGCTTCTCACCTTTAAATATTACCGTTTCATTTTCTTCAGTTTGCAATTTCACTCTTTTATTCGCACAGTCAATCTGAGCATTATTACTAGATAGCCAATCCATTCCTAGAATAACATCAAACTCCCCTCGCCTAAAAGGTATCAAATCAACTGAAAAATGACATCTCCCTATCTCAATATCACAACTCGGACATACTCTATCTACTGCAACCTGATCATCATTTGCTAATTTTATGACTAACACTTCATCTAACCACTGGATCTCACAATCTATCTTAGAGATAAAATCTTCAGAAATAAAAGATCTAGTAGCTCCTGAATCAATCAATACTAAAGCATTTATGGAATTTACAAGGAGTGTACCGGCAACCACATTTGGACTCTGTACCGCTTCCTTCATTGACATGTTGAAAGTCCTTGCTCTAGGCTGATTTTGCTGTGGTAGTGGAGGTGGAGGTAATGCTAAAACTCTTGGAATACTAGCGGCCATTACAATTCCTCTGCAGTCTCTGGCGATATGTCCTTTTCTCCCGCATTGGAAACAAGTAACTTCTGCTTTTCCCGTTGGATATTCTCCAGAATAGTGTCCCCTTTGCTTGCACTTAAAACACGTGACATTTGGCTTGTTGCAAATCCCCGTATGCTTTCTACCACACGTTCTACAATCAGGTACAGGTGGTCGAATAAGCCTTTGCTGAGTTGGGGCAGGTAGTCAATTACCCATCCTCTGGTTGTTTTGTTCTGGCCTCCTAAAGTTTACTTTTCCTCGAGCTTGAAATCCCGGCCTTTTGTTGAAACGATTCTGAAAATTTCCTGGTCCTTTCTCTTTCTGAGCTGCTTCACTTTCACCTTCAATAATCATAGCCTTCTGAACAACAGCCGTATAAGTTGTCAGTTCAAACACAGCTACCTTGCTACGAATCCATGATTTCAGTCCTTGCTGGAATCTCTTGGCCCGCTTCTCATCCGTATCCACTTGCTCTGGAACAAACCTTGCCAATTCAGTGAACTTGGTCTCATAATCCGCAACCGATAAGTTGTCTTGCTTCAGCTCCAGGAACTTGATCTCCATCTGGTTCTTCATAAAACGAGGAAAATATTTCTCCAAGAAAAGATCAGTGAATCTATCCCAGGTCACCACATCTTCTCCTTCCAAAGCTTTCTTCGATTCCCACCAGTAATTAGCTTCGCCTTTCAGAAAGTAGCTAGCGAAATCCGTCTTCTATTCTTCCTCAACCTTTACCAACGAAAAAGCCTTTTCCATCTCTTTCAGCCAAGTTCTCGCTTTTGTAGGATCCGTGGAACCCATAAATTCCGGTGGCTTCACCGACTGAAATTGCTTGAAGGTGACCGTAGGTGCTGCTGGTGGTACTTGACGTCCTGGATGAGTGGCTTGCTGTAACATCTGTTGCTGGAACTGCTGCTGTTGCTGCTGTATTTGTTGTTACATCATCAACATCTGCTGTTGCATAAGATTAAACATCTGATCCATCTGGTTATTATTGTTTTGGCCCTCGGTGTTTCCATTCGATGAGTCGGGTTGTGCTTTTCTTTTGGGTGCCATCTTTCTGGTAAATAAACAATGGGTCTTCTTTAATAACAATATATTAAACGTATACTAAAACAGTCGATTTGGGAAAATAAAACAGCTTATTAAATAACTGAATAGATAAAACAGTATGATGTGTTTTAATTTTTTTTTTTGTTTTTTTTTGTTTTTAAAAACATAAGGGTACAACATGATCGTGAATAAAACGACATTTATAAATATGCAATGGTACTGAAATAAATGTAAATGCTTAAATAACTGGAAATAAAATAAAGAAAACGTGCAAAAGATTATCTCATATATATAGGTAGAACACCAGCTACAGGTGTCAGTGCTTGATACAAAAACCTATGATATAACAGTCATACTGCTACTACTATCAGTCAAAATCAGTAGCTACACTCATACAAACTAGTCATACAATACTATGCTGCCTCTATCTACAAAATATACATAATACCACACTCATCGATCTGCTAGTCTTAAAATCCTGGTGGCACGTGGCTCAACTCCTCCTACAATGCCTCTAGCACTGCCTCGGTAAGTCCCAATACTCTGCGATATGTTGTCTCCGCACTAAGATCCTGCTGTCTCATATCAGTAAGCTACTGAGAACTAATCCGGTGAATCTGATGTAGCCTCTCTCTCAGTATATAATCTGGTCGTAATGCTCTGACAGGTCCATCTGCCTGCGTCTCATACAATCCAAGGATCTCTCTACACTGGTTCTGCCATCTAATCCTCTCCTCCCTCTCTACCTGAAAGCGTTGGTAAGTCACTATATGATGCTCATGAAGATCAGTGCTGGAACCTCGAGAAGGTAATGGTCCATCTACCACGATCTCATCCATAAACTCTGGCTGAGGAAACTGATAAACTCCCGGAACAGGTGCATAAATGGCTAATGGGCAGGGAATAAGATAGGCTGCTCCATAGGTGCATACACTGGCGGCTCTGCCTCTGGCTCCATCAGTGGCATTTCTGGAATCTCGACTGGTGGCATAGTAATCTGAGGCTCTAAATCCTCCCACTGCGGAAGATCAACCATGTCAGGAATATCGAACATCGGAAACTCTAAAGGTGGAAAATTTGGTATCTCTGGCTCAAAATATAGAAAATAATCTGCAAAACCTGGTACTTCTGGGGGAAGTGGTATCTCTGGTGGTGGTCCAGGTGGCAATGGTGGAGGTAGTGGCAAAGGAGGTAAGATCTGCTCTGACACTGGGGCTAATACCGGTGCATCCACTGGATCTGTCTCGGTCCTCTCCGTAGACGATGATAAAGAAGCCATCTAATATACATAAAAATAATAACACAAAAACAATCAAAACGCAATCCTAAAACTCATAACTTCTAATCACATAAACAAACGATCCTAACACTCTTACTCTCATCCTATCTCATTTTCCTATCTTATCTTAGCCCTAACGTTCTTGTTTTCAAAGGTCAAACCTAAGCTCTGATGCCAACTATAACACCCTCCAAATCTGGGGTATAGATTTGGGGCATTATTAACAACAATTACCAACTAAACCTGCACAAGCGGAATATAAATATAATAATTACCCCGAACTATCACTACTCAGGATCTTTTAAGGTTTGAGTTGAAAACAAGAACCACATACTACACTTTATTACAAACCCAACTAAATAAAACATGTCTCAAGAACTCTCTTTGTTACAAAACTTTATTCTATCTACAATCTCACTACACAACTTTTATTCAATTACACAAGACTTTTATTCAACCCAACACTACTAATTATCCTGCTACACCTGATCTGGCAATTCAAAGCTCTCTTCGGGAATAGGAAGAAACACTCTTGGTATAAGAGGGTCCCGCTGCTTGACTCGCTTCTTGACTATGCGGGTCCTGATAGGTTTCATTCTCTACCTTAACTGTAAAACAATAGGAGTAACAATAAAAAGGGATGAGCCAAAATTGTTCAACAAGCCTGCAACAAAATATATAGTATAGAGAAAGAGAAATGAGTGAACCAATAAGCTGCTGGTTGGAACAACCATCTGAATCTGTATAGGATAGTAATTTGCCAATGCTGGCGAGTACCAAATGAACAAGACTGGAAACAAGAACCAACATATGCACTATAACCTGCTGATCAGTCAGAATATAGTGCGGATCTATACTCAACTACATAGACCCAACCAACATAAGGAGTACTCAGGCAACTATGGCCTATTAAATAATGGTCTGGGTAAAACCCAGCCTGTATAGTAACCATCCAGTCCAAGGCTTAGCATCCGGAACAATCGGAATGCTATTGATATATCCCAACACCAGGATATACCAGAGTATATGTAACAAGGGTAAAGGAATTGAAATATGAATAGGGAATTCAATAAATTGGGTGAATCAAGAATTGAAATGAAATTGGAAACAAGCAATAATAAATGGGTAACAGTGTATATGAACAATGATTATCAAAGAGAACTGATACGATAGAAAAGAAATATAAATCACTATTCTGAATTTAGAATATGGGAAAAAACTTGCCTTGCGCGTACTTAACCTGGTTTAACTCACCGCCTTCTGACCCTAGCTTGCTCTGCCTTGCTAACACTGAACAAATCATGGAAAGATAGGCGTTTAGATAACTTACTATATACGTGTATCTTGAATTGATATCACGCAACCTTATCAGTCTACCCATGCATTTTTATCTGACTCTCATATATACACATACATTTATACAGCACATCTATTCACATAATCACGTAAAGCACGTAGCACATAAAGCACATAATCAATTTCTAGATTTATAATTATTTTTAGAATCAATTCTAGACTTATACCTGCATTACTAGTCTTATCTGATTTTATTATAATTTTTCGGGATTTATTCGGCTCAATTATACCCCTATTAGGACCTATGAACTATCAATTATCACCCAACCACTCTCTTTTCGGAAGAAATTATAACTTACAACTATTTTTATTGGATTCGTCTCATTTTTCTGAGTCTAGAGGTCTTCGTTTCACTCAAATCGGACTAACGGTTGAATTATTATGAATTAAACAAGATTTAATTAATTAATAATTAATTATAAATAATTAATTATAATTAAACAATCCTTAATTATATTTTTAAATAATTAATTAATAATTATTATATTTTGAAATAATTAATCCCTAGTTATTAGGAATTATTATTATTTATTATAAATTATTATTACTTATTCGATCAGATCGATTATTTACAAATAATCAATCAACTTAATTAACCGATACGCTATTTATCGAATAACTACGAATTACTCGAATTATAAATCACTTAACGATTAATCACTCGTATAACTACGAGCTACTCGCGATTCTCGCCTAATTATCGAACTGTTCTATTATTATTGAAACTCATACGATTCGCTAAACAGATAATTACCGATAACTATTTATACGATACGAATAATTATTACAATATTATTCGAATAACTAACGCTCGAATAATAATTCTAATTATCGAATCATTATTCGCACTATTAACTAATTATTAGATTATTAATCACCTCACTTAATTATTTCTAATCCTTATTTACTAATTAATTACCTAATTATTAATTAATTATCCAATTATTAATTAATTAGATAATTAATAAATAATTAGATAAATAATTAAATAATTAATTAAATAAATAAATTTGAATTCATAATTTAATAAAATAATTCAGAAATTATAAATACTATTTTTCAGAATATAAAACTAATTTTTTTTAATTTAATTATTAGAATTATTAAAACTGATTTTTAATTACTAAAATATAAATAAATCATTAATTTAATCATAAACACAAAATCAGGAACAGGTTTTGGGTTGCAAGGATCAAACCCGGGTCGAAACCGGGTTGCAACCGGGTCGTCCCCAACCCAAACGGGTCGGGAAGAACACCGACCAAAAACCCAGAACCCGACGCCGAGGTTTGATTCCGGTGAGGACGAAACGCTTGATTCCAGGCTCGATTCTTCTGTGGTTTCGAAGCACAGCAATACCACGACGTCCCCCCAGCCTTTCTCCTTCGTTTTTGTCGACCACAACGGCCGGAAACGCGATGAACACGGCGGCGGCGGCTAAACTCCGGCGAGCTCGAAACGGACTCCAACAATCACAAACCCGGTACCAAACGATAGGAAAAACGACGATCTACACGACTATGCTAACAGAATCATCAAACAATCAACAGAAATCAAAACCCGAATTCAAAGATTAAACTCAAAATAACAAATCAAAAATCAAGAAATCAATCAACAAAAACGTTGACATAATCATAAACTACGAATCACCAGCTTCAATTTGACTACTTACATGAACGATTTGGACTCCGGAATCACCTTCAAATTCACGATTGATTCTGCTGCCCTGTTCTTCACCAAAAACCCTAACCCTAATTCCTTTTCTGATTTTCTTTTTATTTTATGTTTTTTAAGTATAATTAACTGATTTAATTACTAATAAATCAGGTATTTATATTTATGAAAATAATACCCCTAAGTAAAATTAAGGGTCTAATTACACTCCTAATAAAAATATTTGGCCCCAATTTTTATAATTTTTGGGTATTAATATTGAATTTTTAAATATCCAATAAATACTAAATAAATACTAAAAATTCCCAAAAATTGTGAAAATTACAAAAATACAAAGAAAAATGATATATAATAATTTCATGATCATATAAAAATAAAAATATAATTTTTGTGGGGTTTTTGATACCCGAAGGGGTCCGGAAAAGTCGTTTTTCGCGAAAAAGGTCAATTTGTAAAACGTCTAGGGGTTCAGAATAGCGATATGGTATAGGGCATTTTTAATAAAATAGAGCCAATGATTTTGTTTGAAATATGGGCTTTTAAAACATAGTTTTAAGCTGTACAGGTTTTGATATAATATATATAACTGACGATAAAACGCTCAATAAATATCCAAAACACGTTTGGATCAAAACAGCCAACACATAGCACATAACAGTTAGGGTTTAACAACTTAACACATTTAATCACATAATAATACACATAAATTATCATTATTATAATATAATACAAGCGTAATTCCTCGGTCGTTACATTGATATATTATCAGTACCTCCATTGGATGTCTTGAGTCTTCAGAATCACAAGGTATAAATACTGATTCCACCTTATCAGCATTTATTTTAAATATTGATTTTGTCTTATCAGCATTTATCTATCATGTTATAAATCCTATTGGTATGATTATATCTAGACCTTTATTTAAGGACTACCTCTAGTTGTATGACCACAAACAACCTTGCTTTAGCCACCTCTTATTTCTGTAGGACAAAATTATCTGAGCCTTTCATGTGAGAATAAGAGAAAAGATTTAGAGAAAAATAGAATTAAAGAGAGGCATGATCCTTCCTGGAAAAAGAAAAGGTAGATGAGACTCAGGATTTAGTAATTCTTGTGAGGAAACTCTAACTATTAAAAGTTATGAGATGTGTGGTGTGAGGAGTAGTGAGACTACTTTAAAAGAATATAGAGATTAACTGTTACTTGTTATATTTTGTAGGTGCACAGAGAATAAAAGAAACATCTGCTGAACAACAGTCCGTAGACCCTCGGTTAAACTCTGATGTACCAAGTGTTGATAATCTCCCTACAGGGCTAAGTACTGATACTTTCCTACAGTCCACTCACTCTATCAATCCATCACCTGTTATGCTCCCTGTAGTTGCTGAAGATGCATACGCACAACAGTCTATCCATGAAGATCAACTCATAGCAGGGTTACCACAGCACTCCACAGGTACTGAGATCTTGGAGATAAATACTGAAGCTCCACCTCACTTGTCTACTATTCTTGAAGATGTGGAGTTAAATGATGATGGTATGGCAGTTTCTGAGGAAGATGGATCACATATAACACCAATTTCTGATTATATCTTAAATGCTGAAGCTGAAGTTGAAGTTCAACAGATAATTCAGGATCCAGTTGCTGATGAAGAAACTTTTCATGAGACAGAGTCTGATGATGGGGACAACAACAATGCAATTCTAGATCCTGATGAGAATATAGATAAACTCTTTTTCCCTAAATACATGCCTACCCATGTAAGGAAATAGAAGTTAAAGGAGTTAGATGCTAAGAAGTCAAAGGAGTTAATTGATGAAGTCTGGAATAGAAAATGGAAGGATGATGTCTATCATATATCTAATATCAATGCCGTTAAGCATTTAGAAATAACTGAACAAACTATTCTGAATCCTGATGTACTGAATCATCTTAAAACATCCACTATATTGATGAGATGCCTACAGACGGCTCAAGAATCTACCACTTCTTAAATAAATCAAATCAGAGATTCATTTTTTAATACAAAGCTGACCATTGATAAGGAAATTCGGAAGCAGATTGCATCTATTGTTGACAGACAGACTTAAATAGAAGCCAATCAGGCTAGATTGGAGGAACATCAAAAACAGATGTTTGGGCAACCTACTGAGGTACAAACTTCAATGGATCTAATTCTTTCTCTTCTGCTTGGTGATGATGCCAAAAAGGGGGATAAAATTAATAAATCTAAATACAAACAGCTAACGTTGAAAGATGCTGATGATGAAAATCCTAATGGAGGGCATAAGGGGGTACAGAAGAACAATGTAAAGAGAAGAGGTGAATAGCTAGTTGGGACTAGTGGTTCATCAAAATATACTAGGTCTCAATCCAGACAAGGTGGAGGAAGAAGGATGAGTGAAAGGAGAGTATAATCTAAAGAACTGACTACGGCTTACCATCCACAAACGGATGGCCAAAGTGAACGAACAATTTAGACAATCGAAGATATGTTACGTGTTTGTGCTATTGATTTCAAAGGAAGTTGGGATGAGCATTTACCCTTGGTAGAATTTGCTTACAACAATAGTTATCATGCCAGCATTAGGATGCCACCCTATGAAGCTCTTTATGAATGCAAATGTCGATCTTCAGTGTATTGGGATGAAGTAGGAGACGCAATATACTTGGACCCGAATTGGTGCAACAGACGAAGGAAGTGGTTGAAATTATCCAGAATAGATTAATAGCAACACAAGACCGTCAAAGGAAGTATGCAGATCAATCAAGGAAAGATATGGAATTCGAAGAATAAAATATAGTATTGCTGAAAGTATCACCGTGGAAAGGATTGACAAGATTTGGGAGAAAGGAAAATTGAGCGTGTGGACCTTTTGAGATTCTAAAGCGTGTGGGAAAAGTAGCTTACGAGTTGGCATTACCCCCGCACATGGAGCACATTCACAATGTTTTTCACGTATCGATGCTTAAAAAGTATAATCCAGACTCCAGGCTTGTACTCGAATACGAGCCAATAGAACTTCAAGCAGATTTGTCATATATAGAGAGTTGAATTTTGGTCCCAATGTGTTTGTAGAAGGGGGGTTGAATACAAACAGTACCGAATAATCGAATAAATGCGGAATAAAAAATGTGAAACAAAATTCAAGTTAAATAAAAATATTATTAAACTTGAAAGGTGTTACAACAACTGTATCGATTACAAGGAATTAATCTCAAATTAATTATCACAAATTTAGAATAAATTCGACATGAACTTTTTCTATTTTTGCAATAATTAGAATCAAATGCTAAACGCGATTTGAGATTAAGTTCTAGGGATTTTGATCCGCTAGATTGTTACACAAGAACAAGATAAAGATTTCTAGTTGATTGGATTTAACTTTACAATCAAGAAATTTAATCTTGAAGTATGCAGATGAAAAGATGAAATATTGCTGCTTGTTTTTCTTTTCTGCTTTGTTCTTAACTTCTGTGTTCTGGATAAAAAGGATGTATTCTGCTTCTGCTTCTTTTAAAACAAACAGCCGAATAGAATGAACTGGCATGACAATCGGTGAGACAATCCAATTGTACTAGCAAGACAATCTGTTGAACTGGAGAGACTTTCGGTATGACTATTGTTTGTACTAGCAAGACAATCTGATTGAACTAGCAAGACAATTCTCTTCCAGTGTAACTTTCGGCAAGACAATTGTTTGTACTAGCATGACTTTCGGTATGACTATCAATTGTCATACCGATTGTCATATTAGTACAATCAGTTTGTCTTGTTGAATTTAAATGAATTTTAATCCAATTTAAATTCTGAAAATTCCTAAAATTAATTCAGAATTAATTAATCAATTAATTCAATTAATAAATAAATTATTCTTCGCAGATATAATTTATTTTCTTAATTAAATTAGATGACTTAATTAATTAATAGAGAATTAATTCTAGTCTTCAACAGCACCCATTCTTCTGCAAATCTTCTGAAAATCACTGAAATATATGAATCAATTTCCACCACTTCAATGTTGACACTCGATGTACTGTCTGGTTCATGAGTGACTAACTTCCGTGATGTTCCTTCATGTCTTGACTTTGATACTTTGATTTTCTTCAGATTAAATCCCTGTAATTATCTGATACCCTGACGAGATCTCTCACTTGATTAAATCCACAATCTTGATTTATATCACTGAGGCATGATCAATTTCTTGAACTTCTTCCAGTGAATTAACTCTTCAAGTCTGTAGATGAACGTTGTTTCTGAATCCTCTGACAGATGTTACTTGGCGAGACCTCTCTGACGGTAGATCCACTATTTACTTATTACATTCTTATTTGAGTTGAGTTAAATCCTCGAATATACAAATAGGCTATGAAATATGCCTTACAATCTCCCCCTGTTTGTTTGTTAGACAATAACACACAAATACCTAGAGGATAACTCAACTAACAAATAAGAAAAAGATATAAACTGAAATGCAAAGTATATAGCAGAAAAGTTTCTGGAATAAATATAACATTTTCCAGATTCTAAATAAGATGTTCCTCTAGACTGAACATATCTTCAAGTAGTTCCATTTTCTTCTGTACAACCACATTTCCTGTTGAGAAGCTCATATCTCTCTTGTTTCTCCCCCTATGAGAATCAACTGATTAAAGAAGATCACCTTTGTTTACCACCTCTCCCGTACAATAGGATCCGCAGATAAAAACCAATGGTACTCCTCATTTAAAAAACAGCTTCTTCCCTTATCACTAGGAAATCACCTTGTGTTTTACCACCTCTCCCGTACAATAGGATCCGCAGTTACAAACAACAATGGTGTGGTGTAGTGTACATGTTCTTTACCTTTTTCTTACTCCCTGTAATTTCTCCCCCTTAGTTGAGGAATCCTCCAAACTATTACTTAAGCTTTTATCTCCCCCTTAGTGAAGGAATGTATGCCGTCGTCTGAAGGAGTTCTCATATTCCACTTAGTTGGAAAAGAAATAACAAGTAGTTTCTCTTTCTTCCTCACTATGAGTGTGTGATTCTGTTTAGTGTACCTCACATGTGTTTCACTCTTCTCTCCACTCGTATTTACACTCATTCTCACAAGTTTATCACTCCACTCATAGCTCCAACATTCAGCTGTACCTGCAAGGAAAATCACCTTAGCCATCCTTAAGGAGGTCACATGTGGTGCAATGGGAGTTCACAAATCCCCATCCTCGTTAAACTCGTCAGATGAATCTGAGTCATAATTTACAAGTTGCTAGTTTCCCTTTTAGGGTTCCAGATTTGAATTCTGGGAAGGTAAACAATGATCCAAAGAATTTAGCATAAAGATCAAGGTTCCCTTTGAATGTCTGTGAAGACATTTCCTTGTGACTCATCAGGTAATATCTGAATCATTGTCAACAAGTTGCCGATCTGCACCTATGTCAGATCCACTGTCCGCAGATGCATCCAGGGGATTTAAGCCTGGGGAGGTAGACACTGACCACTAACATATGGCTTTTGGATCAGTATCCTCTCCTAACACCTGTAAAGGCAATTGGTCCATTAACGAACCTTAAACAATCGAATCTGACCTTAAAATGGTTGAAACTCTTGTTTCCGTCAACTCATCTTTTGTGTGTGTAACCTCTCCTTGTGCATCAAGAATTGTTTATATTTGAAGTGGTGACACTACATCGGATGCCTTGGCCGACAGGAAAAATTCAATAGACACACCCTATTGAGAGAATGAATGTAGTAACTGTTTTTGTGCCTTTTCAGCCATTACATCTTTTTGAGAAGATGTATGGGGGCTAGCAGTTGTCTCGGTTTAAATACTACTCATCTATGTAGGAGACAGAGCTACTGGGTTGACTACAGAACCTTCCTTATGTGGTGCACTGAGGCACTATCTCCCTCATGCTCATTCATACTACATTTAGTGGTAAGAGAGTGTTGGTTGGTTCTGTTTTTTGTGTTTGTCTTTACAGTCTGGGATAGACGTTGTGGGTTTTCAACCTCATGACTATCAATGAAAGAAAGTCATTGGAGACTGAACCTGTAACACAGAATATATGGCAAATAGAGAGATAAAATGTACTTAAGATCTATAATGAATGAAAATTATACATTTAATCTTTTGAGAGAAATGATGTACAATAGTGATTTCAAAGGATTTTACATGAAATAAAAAATCACTAAAGTATAAAGAAGTTTGATTTACTCCTAAAACTCACTACACATATAAAACAATATGATTGTGCCTAGTGATTAGAGAGTTATAAATATGACGATTACTTGAGCAGTACACTAGTTCATACCAACCTGAAGTGAGATTGTGAAGAAGAGATTGCATAGTCCAATAGATCTGCAACTGCAAAGTCCATGAACTGAGGTGCATTGACTTCCTCTTTTGACTCACCAACCAGGAGTACACTTGTACACATCTTACTAGAGTCCAATTCCAAGTGTAATGTGCATCAGGTGCCTGATATGTCGTAATATTCTTAAGTCTCATCACTGGTGCTATATGTTAGATACTGCTTCCTGATAATAACCTAGCACACTATACAAAATTTCACTAATAACATATCCAGCTTGCAAACAGCCATATCCCTCAGATACACCTTTATTGTTATCTCCAAAGGTAACCAGGGGGCCAGCTTTCTCAACCACATTTGATAGCAGGGCTCTATCTCCGGTCATATGTCTTGATGATACACTTGTCAAGAATCCACACTACCGGTTACACCTGTATACTGCCCTACACTTCAAATGGATTAGACCTTCTTCGGAACCCAAACTTGGTTGGGCCCGGCATACTTGTAGAATTGTCCTTTATCAGGCAAAACAACATTTTTAATTTTAATGGTCTCAACATCCTCAATGACTGAATATTTGACCTTGTAAACAGCCTTAACAAATTTCTGTTTAAGCTTAGGCACAAATGTCTCCTTTCTTGCCTTAGAAGGACTAGCAGTCTTAGACCTATCATGCTTCTTGTTATTCACATGCTGGCGAGGAGTAGTCTTGTCTTTAGAAATATGCTTACCATTAAAATAAGCATACATCATATTAAAAGCACAAGACATACAATTAGCAACACCACATGCTTTATGAGAGTGATTAACATCAGGCAATTTATGCATGGTAGACATGGTATTTTTGTTATCAACTCATGTGTGTCTGAGTTAGTCTCAGTTGCTTTTACAACTTTGATTGGAACTTTCGACACACTCGACTTGGAAACAACCTTCTCATTAGCAAGATCTTCAGCACGTATTTCTTCTTGAATAACATAAGAGGTCGCATCAAATGGTTCAGCAATTGATGCTTTATAGAGGGGTTCATCAACACCCTTAAGCACATGTGGTACTTCCCTCCCTTTAGCACAGACATGAGGAGGGGAGTTTATGCCTAATTCTCCAATAGCAACATTGTAATCATAACATATTCCAGATGTTTGATTAACAGCTTGCTTACTGTAGAACTCTTTAGCCTTCGAACAAGAATTGAAGTAGGCTCTAACCTTAGTCTCAAGACCGGTGATCTTGTCTTTGAGAATAGTTTCGAGTTTTCTATAACAGTCAATTCTATTCTCTAGAAAATATACTTGTTCTTTTAACTTGTCTTGATTAATATGCACAAGTCTTAATTCATTGACCTCTTTCTTAAGGTCTTTGATCTGTGAACTTAACAGTTCATTATCACGACGAGCACAATCTAAGTTACCTCCTAGATGATAAACTAATTCAGCATCAGTATATTTTACCTCTTTTCTTGACGATGAAGCTTTTCCATCAATAGCCATAAGAGCAAGATTCCCTTCTTCTTCATCTTCACTATCAGTATCATCCCAGCTTCTTCCCTTTTCCAGATAAGCCCTTTCAGAGTTACTCTTCTGATTTGAATCATAAGAGTTCTTCCTTACTTGCTTTGGCTTCCAACATTCTGTGGCAAAGTGTCCCAACTCATTGCAGTTATAGCATCTAATGGTGCTCCGATCAACCATCCCTGTTTTGTATCCACCACTGCTGGTGTTAGAGGATGAAGATCCACCTTTCTAGAATTTGTTGTAGTTGGACTTGTACTTGAACTTGGGATTTCTCTTGAATCTGACATTGGAGAATCTCTTGACAATTTGGGCCATTGACTCATCTTCCAATTGCTCCAGCTCTTCCAAGGAATAAAAATCATCACTGGATTGATTTGTAGTAGGAGGATCATATTATGCTACTAACATATTTTCCTCAGCCTTGGAAAACTGTACCATTCTCTCCGACTGTTGAGATTGTTGTTGTTGTTGACCTTCAGCTACAAGAGCAGTAGATGTGCTGACCATTCTATCTTTCCCGTAGACTTCCTTTTGCTGAATCTGCTCCAACTCATAGGTTTTCAACACACCATAGAGTCTATCCAAAGAAATCTTACTCAGATCTCTAGCTTCTCTAATGGCAGTGATTCTATGTTCAAGATGAGTTCGCAGTGTTAAAAGAAACTTTTTGTTGACCTCCCTGATTGAATAATATTTCCCATTTATGTTCAGGTTGTTGATCAACGCATTGTACCTCTCAAACACTTCAGTAATTCCTTCTCCTGGATTTGATTTGAAATATTCATACTCAGAGGTTATCCCTAACTTCCTCTGTGCCTTCATTAATCACCTCAATAGTTTCCCACATGTGTTTGGAATTTTTACAGTTCATCACATGTCTGTTCATCAAGGAATCAAGGGAATCAATTAAAATTAACTGAAGGCTGGCATCCAAGGAGGCTTCTTCTTTTTCAGCAGGAGAAAAATCCTCAGGCTCTTTTGGATAGGTTCTAGCTTTGGTAATCACAACATCATCTACTATCACCTCTGGTTCAATAACCATTGGAGTTGTTGGACCCTTCTTTAAAAAGTTCAGATTTTTGGGATTTGCAACTTGTAAAAACAAGAGCATCTTCTTCTTCCACATGATATAATTTTCTTTATCAAATAGTGGAATTTTAACGGTTCCAACTTTTTGTGAAGTCATTATGAATTTTTGAATAAATAAAAATTCAAGGAGTTGAAAAATCACAAAAGTCTAGGATCTTGATTTGTTCGTTAATCAGAATGCTCTAATACCAATTGTTAGGTCCCAATGTGTTTGTAGAAGGGGGGGTTGAATACAAACAGTACCGAATAATCGAATAAATGCGGAATAAAAAATGTGAAACAAAATTCAAGTTAAATAAAAATATTATTAAACTTGAAAGGTGTTACAACAACTGTATCGATTACAAGGAATTAATCTCAAATTAATTATCACAAATTTAGAATAAATTCGACATGAACTTTTTCTATTTTTGCAATAATTAGAATCAAATGCTAAACGCGATTTGAGATTAAGTTCTAGGGATTTTGATCCGCTAGATTGTTACACAAGAACAAGATAAAGATTTCTAGTTGATTGGATTTAACTTTACAATCAAGAAATTTAATCTTGAAGTATGCAGATGAAAAGATGAAATATTGCTGCTTGTTTTTCTTTTCTGCTTTGTTCTTGACTTCTGTGTTCTGGATAAAAAGGATGTATTCTGCTTCTGCTTCTTTTAAAACAAACAGCCGAATAGAATGAACTGGCATGACAATCGGTGAGACAATCCAATTGTACTAGCAAGACAATCTGTTGAACTGGAGAGACTTTCGGTATGACTATTGTTTGTACTAGGAAGACAGTCTGATTGAACTAGCAAGACAATTCTCTTCCAGTGTAACTTTCGGCAAGACAATTGTTTGTACTAGCATGACTTTCGGTATAACTATCAATTGTCATACCGATTGTCATATTAGTACAATCAGTTTGTCTTGTTGAATTTAAATGAATTTTAATCCAATTTAAATTCTGAAAATTCCTAAAATTAATTCAGAATTAATTAATCAATTAATTCAATTAATAAATAAATTATTCTTCGCAGATATAATTTATTTTCTTAATTAAATTAGATGACTTAATTAATTAATAGAGAATTAATTATAGTCTTCAACATCACCCATTCTTCTGCAAATCTTCTGAAAATCACTGAAATATATGAATCAATTTCCACCACTTCAATGTTGACACTCGATGTACTGTCTGGTTCATGAGTGACTAACTTCCGTGACGTTTCTTCATGTCTTGACTTTGATACTTTGATTTTCTTCAGATTAAATCCCTGTAATTATCTGATACCCTGACGAGATCTCTGTCACTTGATTAAATCCACAATCTTGATTTATATCACTGAGGCATGATCAATTTCTTGAACTTCTTCCAGTGAATTAACTCTTCAAGTCTGTAGATGAACGTTGTTTCTGAATCCTCTGACAGATGTTACTTGGCGAGACCTCTCTGACGGTAGATCCACTATTTACTTATTACATTCTTATTTGAGTTGAGTTAAATCCTCGAATATACAAATAGGCTATGAAATATGCCTTACATTATGCATATTCAGTATTTATTCTGTAAATTATTTGTTAAGTGGTATATGTGTTTGGATGTTTAAAAATAATATAAATTGAGTATTTTATTTTTATATGTCCAAAATAAAATATAGATAATTGTCATATCTTCCTATTTATTTTAATGATGATTTATGATTTTATAGGAAATTTATGGATTTTATAAATTCTTTTTCCGAGTATTTGTAAACTATTTTATATAATCGGGAACAAGCCGACTTCAACTGTTTTTACGTTTTTATAACCCGAAACTTTTCCGAAAACTCCTTCCTAACCTAATTGCAATATTCCGAGCATTTTCCATGTTTTGACTTTTCCGATCAAGCGTACGGTTTATCCTGTGCGGGTCCCGGCGCAATATTTTCGATACAAGATTCGTGTCGGTAAATCAATAAAACTCGTATTTTCGATAAACGAGATCTTTTTATTAAACTATTATAATTATCACTTCGTAATACGTGTAACCAGGCGCTGAGACCAAGACCGCAGTATAAATTGTACAGATTTAGATAATTATCCCGAAAACTGATACCGTTTGGATCTGTTTTTATAAATAAACGTACTAGTTTATATCCGGAATGATCCAACGGGATATTAATTTCCCGTAATTATAAATAGCCTTTACCGTATGTTATTTCGTATCGAAAATCATTTGCAAACAGTATTTACAAAATTTTCCAGAGAAAATACTTATATTCATATAAACTTTCAAGAATCAAACCAGCTTTTGAAGGTGTTATTGATTTCTGTTTGGGAAGCTCGAGTAACCAAAACGAAGGTCTCGAAGTGTTCTACCAGATTATCCAAGTTTCAGAACTGCCGAATCAAAGGTTTATTTTATATATTTTTATTTATTTTCGAATAATTTTGGTTAAAATTATGAATTTTTGTTTGGATGATTGTTTGAATGATTTGATGATTGCATGTTGTAGAGCTTGTCTTCCTAATGATTTTGGTATGTCATATGATCAATTTGGAGTTCAATAACATGTTCAAATTAGGGTTTGATTCTCGAATTTAAAAATTAGGGTTAATGTTCATATGAATGTTCTTGATTAATTTTTAGTAGTTTCTTATTTAGGGATTAACCGACGATGAGAGTTAGTGGGTTTTGTTACCCTTGGAATTTAGAATCGATTCATGTATAGCTTGTTAACAGACGATTCCTGGTTTGAACAGAGTTATCTTTTAAAGTTTTCGCCTGATTTTTCTAGAACTCGCCGGCGGCGAGTTTTTGTTTCAATTGTTCCGACCAATTTCGAGTGTGGTTTCATATTTTGATTACACAATCGAGTTGCATGTTGTTTATTCTTGATTTCTGGAGAATTTCACGGCCATTCGAGGCTTCTGCCCCGTTTTCGGCGAGCTCGGGGTCGCCGGCAATGGCGACGCCTTCGACGTGGTGGAGAAGGTGGTCAAACTACAGTTTGACCCATGTAGTGTGATCAACCTTACAGTTTAGTCTCTGTGTTTTAAAACTTTTTAAAATAACAAGATTTATGTTTAAAAAACTTTTAAAATTAGGATTTCTGTTTTAAATATTTTCAAAAATAGGATTTCTTTTTATAAAATGATTTTTGAAAATAGTTTTAATTATTTTAAAATTCTAAAAATCATTTAGTTTAATTCCAAAATTCATTTTTAATTCAAAAATAAATCTAAATTACTTAGTAAATTAATTTTAATTAGTAATTAATTGATCAATTAATTTAAATATTAATTGATTAATTAGTTTAATTATTTATTAATTGATTTTAGTTGATTATTTAATTGGATTTAATTATTTTTAAATGATTTAAAAATTTCGAAAAATAATTTCGAGCTTTAAAATATTATTTTAAATTGTTTTCAAGGCTCGATAATTATTATAAAATTATTTTGAAGCCAGATTTAGCCAACTGAACCCGGGTTATTGCTTTAAAATTCATCCAACGGCCCGTTTTGACTCCGAAAAATGTTTTAAAAATCATATTAAATACCCGAAAGACTGTTTATGACCCGAGACTTCCTTATAAATAAAGTTTCATTGATTGTTTGACGTGCTATGTGTTATATGTGACTTATTTGTTTGACTGTCGGTCTATATGATCAGTGTTTACTTATTTTTAGCATAACTTTCAATCCGTTAATCGGATTTGGGTAAAACGAAGGGTAGATAGAAGTGTATACCGAATAGAATTGTATGAGTTGAGTATTGATAGATACTTATGATATGTGAGCAGAAGAGGCAAGGCATAGGAAAGGGAAGCAAGTAGTCGAGGAATAGGAGATTGTGATTGGAAGTTAGTAAAGTATAGAAAGCTAATATCAGGCAAGTATTGTGAACTTTCTCGAGATATATTGTGAATAGTTGATAGTTCTATTTTATATTGCAAGTGCTTTGAAGCACTGGACCCTAAACCTTGATTTCAGCTATTGATCGTTGAGCCATAAACCTTATTCTTTCTGAACCATTGATTACTAAATACCCGAATATGAACCAAAAATATATGATACTACTCCACAAATACATATAAACTAAACACCGAACACTGAACCCAGATTTGTTTATATACTCAAACCATGATACCCTATACATTAAAAGACCAAATCCTTTTAACTTTGAAACCTTGATTCTTTTGTTATCCGGTTCTTTCACCAGCTGATAGCTATTTTTTTTAAAATTGCTATTCTGTTTCCTTGTCAAGATTGAAACCCATCTCATTATTGCAAATTCCATATTGATTATGATTCTGTTTATTGCTTTACATTGTTTATTCTGTTATTGTTATAGAATTGGATTGTTTTATAAAATTTTGTACCAGATTTGTGGTCAGACCAGATTGGTGGTCAAGTTAGGCCAATGTGTGCCTTGGATCCAGTAATTAGAGTAGAGCTGTGTGCCTTGCTCGGGGTTAGTGCGTGACTGATCAGCAGCCTAACCTTGGTTTTTAAATTGAAAATATAATATCCAATTCTGAATCATTATTCATTGTTCACTTGATACCTCAAATCATTTCACTTGATCATTATATTCTCAGTATTGTCAATGTGACTTGCTGGGCTAGTTAGCTCATTTGTGCGATGTTGTTTATGTTCTTTTCCAGTTAAGAAGGAACCTGTTGGTAGCGAGGATCCCCAATCCAGTGCGAGAACTAGGGGTCCAGGTTGATCGAGTTAAGCTAGCTGACAACTTTTGGAATAGTATAAGTTTATGAAGTTTGTAATATTGTTTAATATTCAGTTGTAAGTTTGAATAGTTGGGATTTGGGCGTCTGTAATATAAGTGTATGTGTGTGGCTTGTGTGCATATTTTAACCTGTTGCGATCCGTGGTAGTCGGTAAGTAGGGTCACTGCATATTATTATTATCTTTATTATTGTTATAAGCAGGTTACAATAAGGTGTGTGTGTGTGTGTGGTTCCCAAACTTCTGACCCGGGTTTGGAGGCCGCCACATATTGGGTTTTCTATTTTGATGGAGCATCAAAAACAAATTCAAGTGGAGCAGGGTTAGTTTTACAAAGCCCTGATGGGTTCTTGATTGAATATGCTATGAAGTTAGACTTTCCAACCACAAACAATGAGGTAGAATATGAAGCTCTGATAGATGGTCTCGGCCTAGAAAGGACACTGAGAGTCAAGAACTTGAAGGTCTGTGGAGACTCGAAGTTGGTCCTATCCCAAGTGAAGGGATAGTTTGAGGCAAGGGATGATACGATGGCTAAGTACGTCTGCCTAGTAAGGGTTGTGATGACTCAATTCGATGAATGCCATGTTGAGCATATTCCAAGGGAGGCAATGAAGGGTTTTTAGCACATAAACGCAGCGAAAACGTAAATTTAATCTTAAAAAAAAACTGAAACCCTCCGCAGGATCCATGCGAAATATAATATTTAATTCGTAGTTCAGTGTGTTTACCTTAAGAAGCTTTACGTTAATGAAAAGATGGAGGTCTTTAATAGCGATCCAAGAATGATGAACGGAGATCCTTAGCAGCTGCTCCTCAAGTGTGAAGCACTCCACCGGTATCCACCAAGAAAATGATGTAATGAAGGAGGAGGAGATGGAGAGAATTAGGGTTTTGTAAATCTTTTTGGTTGAGGCAAAAATAGGGTCTATAATAGTATATTTATAGGCAAAATTTTCAGCTAAATTTTTTTCCATAAAATATTATTATTATTAACCCTTTATTATTCTCACTAATAATTAAAACACCTTTTAATTATTAATCCTTTTTCTAAACTCTTTAGAAATAATTCTATCACTTGATTTAATTTCCAAAAATTAAATTCTTAATTAATAATATTAAGAACCTTTTCTTAATTAATTTATAATCAATTAAATCTCATTTAATCAATTACTAAATTTTCCAATTAATTATTTATTTCATAAATAAATAATTATCAGCCATTATTAATTAATTCCTCCACCATTAAATCATTCTCTTTTATGGTGTGACCCTGTAGGTTCAATATTAAGCCGGTAGTAGAAATAAATAATAATAAAACTATTTTATCATTATTTATATAAATTCTCTAATTCATTAAATATGATTAATTAATTAATCATATTTATTCTATATCGTGAGGGATACTTCTCAGCATATCGCGAGTATCCGGATAATACGAATTCACTGCTTAGAATAGCAAGAACATATTCAGTGAGTAGTTACCGTACAATTAATTCCTTCTACCCTGCAATGTCACGATTAAATACAAGGCATGGAACTTGTGTCAAGCCTATCTTATTTAATCACTTGCTTTCCCATTCACTATGCTTAGTTCTATTTAATGTAAATTTGAAACTCCTTTCTAATTTCATTCACTCTGGTCAGAGATTCCAGAACTAGCATAAGTGGATCAGCATTGAACATTCTCTTCCTTCACTGGAAGGGGTAGATCCTTTATTGATCATACACTATCTTCGTATACAAATTCATATACCCGGTAGAGCCCTTATAACTGTCCCTGAAGACTAAGAACTAAACCAAAGCATAGTTCAGTATACACAAGATTACTATGATGACCTCAAGTCTAAGGATACTTGTACAACTATCACTATGTGAACAACTGCTGACATGTGAGTGAACTCCATCAGTTGTTCAGCCGTGCGAGTCATGTTCAGTGAACTTATTCTATAATAAGCACCTAAATACTAGCTATAGTGTCACCACACAATTGTCTATGAGAACAGACATCCTCCATAATGAAGCAAACATAGTATGTACCGATCTTTGCGGATTATTAATTACCGGTTAGTAATCCTACGACCAGGAACTATTTAAGTTTAGAGTTATCATCTTTTAGGTCTCATTATTATGATCTCATCACAATCCATAAAAGCTTTACTCTAAAATGTGGTATATCTTATTTAAACACTTAAAATAGATAGAGCCCGTAATAAAAACAAAACAAGTCTTTTATTAATATCAATGAAATCAAAATAGATTACATAAAAGTTATTCCTAAATCCTCATACATGATTGGACTTAGGACATATCTCTTTCAATCTCTCACTTGTACTAAAGCTAATCACTCTGGTATCTAATACCCATCTTGTCTTTATGACGATCAAAGTGACTCTGAGAAAGTGGCTTTGTGAGTGGGTCTACTACGTTGTTATGTGTGTCAACTCTCTTGACGTTGACATCTCCTCTTTCAACAATCTGAATTGCACCACCATTCAGAGTAAACACGTACCCTGACATGGATTTGCTATCACTTTTTGATTAAAAACTAGAGTCAGTATAACCCTCTATTTTTAACTCAGATTCACCATCAAAAACAAGAAAATTGTTCTGGCTCATCGGTATGAGACCTCTTTTGGAGTTTTCCATGCTAAACCTTTTAAGCACTTTCTGGATGTATGTACCCTGGGTAAGACCTATCATTCTTCTAGATCTATCTCTATAGATCTTCATATCGAGAATGTAGGATGCTTCTCCCAAGTCCTTCATGGTGAAGTTCTTTGATAGCCATACTTTGACTGATTGTAGCATCGGTATATCATTTTCTATAAGAAGTATGTCATCCACATACAATACAAGAAATGTTACCGCACTCCCACTAACCTTCTTGTAGACACATGGTTCATCTATGTTTTTGATAAAACCAAACTCTTTGATTGTCTCATCAAAACGGATGTT
This sequence comes from Apium graveolens, assembly GCF_009905375.1. NCBI lineage: Eukaryota > Viridiplantae > Streptophyta > Magnoliopsida > Apiales > Apiaceae > Apium > Apium graveolens. The sequence continues at coordinate 90,802 of NW_027419758.1, read as the reverse complement.
CCATCTACGAGAAGCTTGCCTGAAACCATATATGGTTCGCAGTAGCTTACACACTAGGTGTTCATTTCCCTTGGAAAGAAAACCCTCTGGCTGTGTCATATACACTTCCTTCTCAAGTTCCCCATTGAGGAAGGTCATTTTCATGTCCATTTTCCAGATCTCATAGTTGTAGTAAGCAGCAATCGCAAGCAATATCCGAATTGATTTTAACAGGGTTACAGGCGAAAATGTTTCATCAAAGTCAATCCCTTGCCTTTGTTTGAATTCTTTTACCACGAGCCTGGCCTTATAGGTCTCCACCTGGCCATCTGCTTCAATCTTTCTTTTGTATACCCACTTGCACCCAATAGGCTTAACACCTTCAGGCGCCTCAACCAGAGTCCATACTTGGTTGGTATACAAAGATTCCATTTCGGATTTCATGGCACTATGCCATTTCTCTGAGTCAACACTACTCATAGCCTCATTATAGGTCATAGGGTTGTCATCATCAATGATTGACAACTCATTGTCATTCTCAATGACAAGGCCATAATACCTATCAGGTTGGCGAGACACTCTCCCTGTCCGACGAATGGGCTGTTCCACAGAAGGTTGTTCAGTCTGAACAGGTGTTTCCATTTGATCCGTAGTAGTTTGTGCTTCTTGAACTTCATCAAGTTCAAGTTTGCTCCCACTGTTTCCTTCAAGGATAAACTCCTTTTCCAAGAAGGTAGCATGTCTGGAGACAAACACCCGATGATCGGTGTAAAAGTAATACCCCAAAGTCTCTTTAGGATATCTTACAAAATTACATTTTACGGATCGAGATTCCAGCTTATCTGGGTCAACTTTCTTGACATAAGCTGGACATCCCCAAATCTTAACGTGTTTAAGACTCAGTTTCCTTTCTTTCCATATCTCATATGGTGTTTGAGGAACAGATTTGCAAGGCACCTTATTCAGTAAATATGCTGAGGTTTCCAATGCATAACCCCATAGGAATACTGGAAGATTCGCATAGCTCATCATGGACCGAACCATGTCTAACAAAGTTCGATTTCTCCTTTCAGATACCCCATTTAACTGTGGAGTATATGGAGGAGTCCACTGGGAGACTATACCATTTTCTTTGAGATAATCTAGAAACTCTCCATTCAAGTATTCACCACCTTGATCTGATCGAAGATGTATAATACTGTGTTTGGTTTGTTTCTCCACTTCATGTTTATATTCTTTGAACTTTTGAAAGGCTTCAGACTTGTGTTTCATCAAATACACATATCTGAATCTAGATCTATCATCTATGAAAGTAATGAAGTACGAAAATCCACCCATGGCTTGCGTAGACATTGGTCCACATACATCTGTGTGTACCAATCCTAGCAAATCTGCAGCCCTCTCTCCATGTCCACTAAATAGAGATTTGGTCATTTTACCCAATAGACAAGACTCGCATGTAGGATATGATTCAAAATCAAAGGGGTCAAGTAACCCTTCCTTATGCAATGTCCGCAGTCTATTTTCACTAATATGACCTAGCTTACAGTGCCATAAATAGGTCAGATTTTCATCATCTCGTTTTCTTTTATTAGTGTGTTCAATTTGAAGTAAATCATGCTCTACGTCGCATACATACATACCATTATTTAAAATTCCACGTCCATAAAGAACATTAACTCTAAGGATAGAACATTCATTATTCTTAATAATAAATGAAAAACCATCCAAATCCAATATAGGGATAGAAACAATATTCCTCACAATAGAGGGAACGTAATAACAATTATTCAAATTAATAGTCTTGCCCGTAGGCATATGTAAACTAAATGATCCTACAGATATGGTCGCAACCCTTGCTCCATTGCCCATACGTAGAATCACCTCATCTTTTTCAAGAGTCCTACTTCCCGTTAGTCCTTGCAACGAATTGCAAATATGAGAACCACAGGCGGTATCTAATGCCCAAGTAGAAATTTGACCTAGTGACATATTAACTTCGATCATGAACATGCCTGAATCAGAAGCGGTAGTCTTACTACCCTTCTTCTTCTTCTTCAATTCTGCAAGGTAAACCTTGCAGTTTCTCTTCCAGTGTCCTAACTTGTTACAGTGAAAGCAAACAGCTAAATTAGGACCATTCAACTTGTGAGCATCTAGTATGCTCCGAGGTGATAGTGCAGAAGACATGAAGAATATAGTAACACATAACAACACTTAGCAAATATTCAATTTCATTTCAAAACACTATATGAATCGGGTATTTATTCATAAGTGTCTCCCACTAGTTTATCTAATTTTTTCAACCCCCTAAGTGAAAATTAAGCATTCATAATGCTAGTGGGAATAGGGATCCTACATTCGATCACACAACCTCGGCTGTGGCACGAAACGTCATGTGATGTTCAATAGGCAGACAACTCTTGTCAATTATATCTTATGTTATTCCCTGATATAAGTTTAGCCTCTTGAATAATTGAGTCACGACTGTGGCACGACAAACTCAATATTCTAAGTCAAGTCTAACCCAACATTTCGTACAATTGAATCAGTCTCCAACGACCCACGACTGTAGCACGTACCAACCTTTACATTCTAATTCAATGTACACATCTCTATATAATAGACAAGTATTTCTTATTTCGAAATCAAAGCCCTCGGCTGTAGCACAAAACGATAATGATTTAAAAATAAGAACCACTTTCTACCATGTTGGAAGGCTATGACCGACACAAGCCCGTTGTGTCATTGGCCAATTACTACTTGATATTATTTATTTTTAGAGGGATTATATTACGTTACAATCATAATCATATTATAAAGAGATTCTTCCTTTTAAATTAAATATTTCAAATCAATAATCGATAATCAGATGATTCCCATATCGGGTGGAGCATTGTCAAGAGGCGTCACTTAATAACCATTTCTTACAGATAGAAATCTGTTGTTGACAGAATCATCCTTTCTCTCAATATTGAAAATTCATATTCAATTACGTGTTTCATAAACACAAGAATCTCATGATCGTATTCATAATATTTATTGTTAAGGCAAGAAACGATTTTTATTCTAGATTTTCTAGAGCACGCCTTATATTGATTTAAGTTCACCCAAATCTATCATTGCATGGTAAACATAGGCATATATCTCATATATAAAATTAAATAAACAAGTAAATGTAAAGTGCAATAAAGTAAATGTATTTGGTTATGGCCCCATCCTATGTGATTTTTATCAAGCTCATGATAAAGATCAAGGTCAATCTAATATGGTGATGGAAATAAATACAACTACTTATTACATAAGTCTTCTTGTATGCCTCATCTTCTTCTTTGTATCACCTCCATTGGATAGACTTCTTGAGTCTTCAATTATATTACATGATTGAAAGTAAAACTAATCTAATGAACTTACAAGAATAACTCGAGCTACATTCGAGATTTATGATTACAAAGATTGACGACATGCAAGTCGTATTTAAAACCAAAACTAAAACCATTACACTAAGGTCGAAAGGCCATAACCATCCACCATGCTCATACAACACATAAAAGCATGTTAAAACACATAATCTGATCTTAACATATCATATTATCCATGATCTAATCATAAAAAGAAAATATGACAAAAATCAGAAAAATTAGAATCAAATCAGAAAAACAAGAATCACTGTTTACGGGCAGTAAACGACGTCAAACGCCTTACAGACGAGTCGTTGATTGCTTTAGCTATCAGTTTTGTTCAGACGCTCGTTTACCTATGGAATAGGGTATTCGTTTGCGTAAATCGGACACCAGACCCAGATTTCAGCAAATCTGCAGCAGTCAATTCAGAATCCGTATCTAATATGATTATCATAATTAGAACAAACATAAATCATGTATATATAAGTATATATACAGATTACATAATCATCTTATGATTATACAACTCACATGAATATCATATATTCAAAACTATACATATATAAGCATATTATATCAACATCAAATCATGGCGAATCACGTACATGCTCATATATCGAAAACAGTTAAACACATAAACGAATTAAAAACTTTTCGCAAGTAGCTCTGATGCCATTGAAGGGTTTTAGCACATAAACGCAGCGAAAACGTAAATTTAATCTTAAAAAAAAACCGAAACCCTCCGCAGGATCCATGCGAAAAATAATATTTAATTCGTAGTTCAGTGTGTTTACCTTAAGAAGCTTTACGTTAATGGAAAGATGGAGGTCTTTAATAGCGATCCAAGAACGATGAACGGAGATCCTTAACAGCTACTCCTCTAGTGTGAAGCACTCCACCGGTATCCACCAAGAAAACGATGTAATGAAGGAGGAGGAGATGGAGAGAATTAGGGTTTTGTAAATTTTTTTGGCTGAGGCAAAAATAGGGTCTATAATAGTATATTTATAGGCAAAATTTTCAGCTGAAAATTTTCCCATAAAAGATTATTATTATTAACCCTTTATTATTCTCACTAATAATTAAAACACCTTTTAATTATTAATCCTTTTTTTAAACTCTTTAGAAATAATTCTCTCACTTGATTTAATTTCCAAAAATTAAATTCTTAATTAATAATATTAAGTACCTTTTCTTAATTAATTTATAATCAATTAAATCTCATTTAATCAATTATTAAATTTACCAATTAATTATTTATTTCATAAATAAATAATTATCAGCCATTATTAATTAATTCCTCCACCATTAAATCATTCTCTTTAATGGTGTGACCCTGTAGGTTCAATATTAAGCCGGTAGTAGAAATAAACAATAATAAAACTATTTTATCATTATTTATATAAATTCTCTAATTCATTAAATATGATTAATTAATTAATCATATTTATTCTACATCGTGAGGGATACTTCTCAGCATATCGCGACTCTCCGGATTATATGAATTCACTGCTTGGAATACCAAGAACCTATTCAGTGAGTAGTTACCGTACAATTATTTCTTTCTACCCTGCAATGTCACGATTAAATACAAGGCATGGAACTTGTGTCAAGCCTATCTTATTTAATCACTTGCTTTTCCATTCACTATGCTTAGTTCTATTTAATGTAAATTAGAAACTCCTTTCTAATTTTATTCACTCTGGCCAGAGATTCCAGAACTAGCATAAGTGGATCAGCATTGAACATTCTCTTCCTTCACTGGAAGGGGTAGATCCTTTATTGATCATACACTATCTTCGTATACAAATTCCTATACCCAGTAGAGCCCTTATAATTGTCCCTGGAGACTAAGAACTAAACCAAAGCATAGTTCAGTGTACACAAGATTACTATGATGACCTCAAGTCTAAGGATACTTGTACAACTATCACTATGTGAACAACTGCTGACACGTGAGTGAACTCCATCAGTTGTTCAGCTGTGAGAGTCATGTTCAGTGAACTTATTCTATAATAAGCACCTACATACTAGCTATAGTGTCACCACACAAATGTCTATGAGAACAGACATCCTTCATAATGAAGCAAGCATAGTATGTACCGATCTTTGTGGATTATTAATTACCAGTTAGTAATCCTACGACCAGGAACTATTTAAGTTTAGAGTTATCATCTTTTAGGTCTCATTATTATGATCTCATCACAATCCATAAAAGCTTTACTCTAAACTGTGGTATATCTTATTTAAACACTTAAAATAGATAGAGCCCGTAATAAAAACAAAACAAGTCTTTTATTAATATCAATGAAATCAAAACAGATTACATAAAAGTTATTCTTAAATCCTCATACATGATTGGACTTAGGACATATCTCTTTCAGGCAAATGCTAAGGCAGATGTATTATCAAAGTTTGCTTCATTTGAGATAGAGGAAAGTTCAGGAAGTGTATACTTCCGCGTTTTGAAGACACGGAGCATTGATGTTAAGCTTGTAGCTCCTATAGGTCTGGGGACGTCATGGATAAATCCCATCAAGACCCATATTCAAACCGGGTTCTTGCCAAATGAAGCTACTGAAGCAAGCAAGTTGGCTGTTTTAGCACCAATGTACTCCTTGATAGATGGGATTTTGTACAAAAGATCTTATATAGTTCCTTACATAAGATGTCTCAGGCCCGATGAGGCACGCTTGGCTCTTGAAGAAGTGCATGAAGGTATCTGTGGGCAACACTTGGGGGCAGAGCAATAGCTCATAAGATAACTCGTTTAGGCTTCTATTGGCCAGAAATGATGGTCGATGCCAAAGAGTATGTGAAGAATTGTGACCGCTGTCAGAAGCATGCACCTGTCGTTAGACAACCCCCCGAGATGCTGACCTCCATCAATTCTCCCACCCCCTTTGCTATGTGGGGAATGGATATACTTGGGCCTTTTCCCATGGCCACGGCACAAAGGAAATTCCTGATTGTAGCCATTGATTATTTTACTAAGTGGATTGAAGCCAAGCCTTTGGCCAAAATCATAACTAAGCTGGTTGCACAATTCCTGTGGGAAAACATCATGTGCCGGTATTGGAATTCCCCGCATCCTAGTCACTGACAATGGAACACAGTTCAACAATAAGGAATTCAAGAAGTATTGTGAAGAGAATGAAATTGAATTACGATTCCTCTCTGTGGCTCACCCGCAAGCCAATGTGTAACGCCCCCAAATCCGGGGTCAAGGGATTTGGTCGTCACTATGAAACCTCAATCCAAATCAACCTGTTAAATCAATAAATAAATGCCAGCGGAAGATATTTAACATTTATGACCCCAAACTAATCCAAGATCTTTTAAGGTTACAGTTCTAGAAACAAGATATCCAAATTCCACAAATAAATTTTTCACTTTCTTTTAAAACTCTTTTCAATAAATTCCAATTCAAAACTAAACCCACTAGTATAACTTCGAAATGAAGTATACTAGGCCCAAATAAAATACACAACTATAATATAATATAATATAATATAAACAACTTTATACAATAAGACTTACACTAGTCCGCAAACCCTGGACCAACCATCTTCCAAAAGCTTCTTCTTTGCTTCCTCGAATTACGCAGCTAAACAGCGCAAGCTAATCCTCACTGGAGGTTAAATTTAAAAACAGGCAAGTATGAGCGAAAGAAATGCTCAGCAAGTTAATTATAACATATATAGGGTCGTTTTGATATAAAACCGACATCTGCATCAGCGCAGAACATAGAAAAAAATCATAATTGCTGAATCATAAAATTTTATAGTTGAGGAATCCCAGAATTGATTCCTTAATTATATTCAAAACCATTTTGATACTTTTGAGCGAAAGGCTTCAGCAATACTTTGAATCTTGACGAGAATAAAACTCGTAAAACAGTGTTTACGGAAATATCGTAAACCACAATAACATGAAACAATGAATATATATTGAATCATAAACTTTATTCAAAACCGAACTCTGGAAATTAATACTTATCAATGTTCAAGAAATTCCTAACTATTCAGTATCCATCATTATCGACTAAGTTTCCATAGACTTAGCCTGCTAAACCAGCCTGATAAGGACGGGTTAAATAATTAAGAAGATCCCAATTCATTCAAGATTCTAATTATCACTGAGCAACAAATGCTGCAGCAACAATCTGAACTTCGAATTCATTTATAAACACTGTAATTTTCCCGAAACTGAGTGCTAAGAAATTAATTCATAATCATAATTTCTTTTCAAGAAGGAATGCCGTCAATGGCGATCAACAATAAATTAGACTGGATACTAGAAACCAACATATGCACTATAATCTGCTGATCAGTCAGAATATAGTGCGGATCTATACCCAACTGCATAGACCCAACCAACATAAGGAGTACTCAGGCAACTATGGCCTAAAGGGTCCGGTTCATCTCCGGCCCATAGGATCCAGCTCATCACTGGTCCTTATATATATATATATAGTAACCATCCAGTCCGTGGAGTATTTTGATGTCAAATCACTTTGGGTACTTGCTCAAGAGAGCAATCGATGATAAAGGAATAATAGTGAAAGGAACTTGCATAAATAAGAGTAATTGCAGCGAAATATAAAACAGTTTAACTATTCTGAACTTAGAATAGGAACGAATAAATATTTGCAGTATTTAAGGAGAAAGGTTAGGAATACTTGCCTTTGGGTTTTTAGCAGTTAGTCACACTCGCAAAAACACAAATATCTCATGATGCTTTCTCAAGACGTCACAATTTCTTATTCTTAACTCTTTGATATGTCGCTAATGCAGTTACTGGGATCTGATACGAAATCTTATCCAACTTCAGTCTTGATCCCCAACGTATGGTTCTGTTAATCTCGAACCATCCGTAACTACTGAACCCCTATGCAACTCTCCCTTTTTCTTTTCTTTTTCTTGGTCTCACGCCTTTAATGCCTATCCTATCATAAGCAAAAATATACTACTTTAGTATCCTTCTGAAATGATTATCTTATTTCTACCCTTTCGCGATATATATGTATATATATATATATCACATAACAGGTCGCACATATTATAGTTTAAAACTTACTACCAACTCAGAATATTATTTAACACGAGAACGCGCAACTTATGATAATATTTCTACGAAAAATTCGGCATGACCTATTTGTAATATGGAAAATACCCTGAATAACCACACCACAAATACAACCCACAAGTCATTTCAATGTTCTTACCCAAACATATCCTATACGTGTTACGACTAACAATCATAACATGCTTTCAAATCATTGAAATCAAATAAGTCAAATAGATTTAGATACAGGGGAATTTTAGAAAATTTTGGCATGAAGTATTCGTAATTAGGACTATCCGCCTGTTTTTCAATTCCACAATTTAATCTTATAAACAAACAAAATAAAGTTGCCTCAACTTGCAGCAACATAAAAGTAAACAAGTAAGAAAAGTACCCGCCCAGACTTGCGGCACCTAAACATTTAAGGAAAATTACCCGCCCAGACTTGCGGCACCTAAACAATTAAGTATACTGAATAATTTATAATATTTGAACTTACAGTTATATAATTTAGCATCACCAATTCAACTTGAGTAAACACTTAAATAAATCACCTTACACATATATCACATAGACTAACTATACACATATTCAAATCACACTCTAATAATTAGCAACTAAACTCAATCTCAAATAGGCATATACTAACATGTATTTTCATAAGACACATCGTTGCTATCACATATACAAATAACAAGTCAATGTACATGTGCACAAGTCAAGTATGTCATCAAGTATGCTAACTTAAATCTATAATTTAATAAACTAGAAAGCACATATCAAATCACTAACCAACACTTCTATATTATAGGTTCATATATTTAATCTATTAAACAATGACTATCAATCACATATATTAGCACGAAACCATATGTCGAGTTATAACATACAAAATAGCTACCGAACCTAAAATTTAAGTTAACCAGCCTCGGAAGAATGACATTTTACAACACCTAGATGAACTTAAACAGAAAAGTTTAAAACATAAAAGTTGTAGGATATTTAGCGACCTTTCCAAAATGGTAAGGCTCGCTAAAAATGACCAAGTAACGAATTCAGAAACTTTAAAATACACAGCTGCATAAGCAGATTCAGCCCTGTTTTCGCAAGTAACTTAGTATTTGAGACTCCTAAATCATAGAATTGATTAATGAACTATAAGTAACAATTGTAGATCCTGAATTAAGCTTTTAAAATTGGTATAGTTCAAAGTCATAGCTAAAATAATGAATTTACTACGAATTTTTGAAGTCAGGATGTATCAAACTGAAATAACAGGACAGATTTTACAAATGGCAGATTTTATCATAATTGCAGGCCGAATTTGGAAAAACACAAAGAATGAAAATTGTAGATAATTCGATCTAATCGAATAAACATCGATAAGTTATAAATATTATAATAAATTGTGATTAATCCTAATAATTAGGGATTTATTATTTTAAATTATTAAATAAGTAATTATTAATTATTTATTAATTATTTAATTATTAAATATTTAAAAAAAAATTGATTGATTAATTATTTCGATAATTAATCGCATAATGTTCAATAAATCGTAACTTCTTCGTTTTAACTCCAAAAATTATAAAAAAATTATTTTTGACTTTGATTTTTCTTAAATAATTATTTAAAAATTATTTTAGGATTTAAAAGGTTATAATAATTATCTATATTGAATAATAAATTGAATTATCAGTGTTTAATTCATAACAATTCAACCGTTAGTCCGATTTGAGTGAAACGAAGACCCATAGACTCAGAAAAATGAGACGAATCCAATAAAAATAATTGTAAGTTATAATTTCTTCTGAAAAAGAGTGGTTGGTGATAATTGATAGTTCGAAGGTCCTAGTAGGGATATAATTGAGCCGAATAAATCCCGAAAAAAATTATAATAAAATCAGATACAACTAGTAATGCAGATATAAGCCTAGAATTGATTCTAAAAATAATTATAAATCTAGAAATTAATTGTGTGCTTTACGTGTTACGTGTTATATGTAATTATGTGTATAAATGTGTTGTGTAAATATATGTAAATATATATGCGAGTCAGATAGAAACGCATGGGTAGACTGATAAGGTTGCGTGATATCAATTCAAGATACACGTATGTAGTAAATTACCTAAACACCTATCTTTCTATAATTTGTTCAGTGTTAGCAAGGCAGAGCAAGCTAGAGTCAGAAGGCAGTAAGTTAAACCAGGTTAAGTACGCGCAAGGCAAGTTTTTCCTCTATTCTAAATTCAGAATAGTGATTTATATTTCCTTTCTATCGTATCAATTCTCTTTGATATTCATTGTTCATATACACTGTTACCCATTTATATCACTTGTTCCATTTCATTTAAATTCCTGATTTACCCAATTTATGGAATTCTTGTTCATATTTCAATTCCTTTACCCTTGTTACATATAGTCTGGTATATCCTGGTGTTAGGATATATCAATAGCATTCCGATTATTCCGGATGCTAAGCCTTGGACTGGATGGTTACTTTACGAGCTGGGTTTTACCCAGGTCATTAATTAATAGGCCATAGTTGCCTGAGTACTCCTAATGTTGGTTGGGTCTATGCAGTTGGGTATAGATCCGCACCATATTCTGACTGATCAGCAGATTATAGTGCATATGTTGGTTCTTGTTTCCAGTCTTATTCATTTGGTACTCGCCAGTGTTGGCAAATTATTATCCTATACAGATACAGATGGTTGTTCAAACCAACAGCTTATTGGTTCATTTATTTCTCTCTTTATATATATATATATTGTTGCAGGCTTGTTGAGCAATTTTGGCTCATCCTTTTTTTATTGTTACTCCTATTGTTTTACAGTTAAGGTAGAGAATGAAACCTATCCGGACCCGCGTAGTCAAGAAGCGAGTCAAGCAGCGGGACCCTCTTATACCAAGAGTGTTCCTTCCTATTCCCGAAGAGAGTTTTGAAGTGCCAAATCAGGTGTAGCAGGATAAGTAGTAATGTTGGGTTGAATAAAAGTTTTGTGTAGTTTGAATAAAAGATTGTGTAGGGAAACTGTAGATAGAATAAAGTTTTGTAATAAAGAGAGTTCTTGAGACAGGTTTTATTTAGTTGGGTTTGTAATAAAGTGTAGTGCATGATTCTTGTTTTTCAAACTCAAACCTTAAAAGATCCTGAGTAGTGATAGTTCGGGGTAATTATTATATTTATATTCCGCTTGTGCAGGTATAGTTGGTAATTGTTGTTAATAATGCCCCAAATCTATACCCCGGATTTGGAGGGTGTTATACAATGGGCAAGTGGAAGTGACGAATCACATAATCCTGGATGGACTAAAGAAGAGGATCGAGAAGTTGAGGAATAACTGGGTGGATGAAATACTCCCAATACTATGGGCCTTTAGGACTACTTGTAGAGTCATGACTGGAGAAACTCCCTTCATGTTAGCATATGGGGCAGAAGTGGTTGTTCCTGCAGAAATATCACATTCCTCTCCCAGGATTTAAGCTTTCAATGCTGAGGAAAATGAGGAGGGGCAAAGGTTAGCCCTGGATCTAATCGACGAAGTACGAGATGAGGCACATGCGAAGATAGTGGAATATCAGAAAAAGGCTTCATTCTACTACAACCTAAGGGTCACGGAAAGGTTCTTCAAACAGGGTGACTTAGTCTTGAGGAAGGTGGAAGCTTCTGGTATAGTGCAGAAAGGGAAACTTGCCCCAAATTGGGAAGGGCCATACAAGGTCAAGAGTATTCAGGGTAGAGGAACCTACAAGCTTTAGACTATGGATGGTTTTGAAGTCCCGAGAACTTGGCATGCACAAAACCTGAAGATTTACTATGTATGAAGCGGTTGAGCACGATTCTCACTTGTCAAGATGACAAGTAAGTTGAAAAGCACCTTGAAGTTTTGCTTGCTTAGGATTTACATATTTTAGTTTTATTTTGAGGTTTATTAAAACTTGTCTAAGGGATGAAACCCCAACAATTTGTGAAATTCAGAAAGTTTTCAAAATATGTTTGAATTCCAGTAACAAGACAAGTAAACTAAGTGCATGAGATGAAAGCATAAAGTTTGATGAATAAAATAGGTTCAAATAAATAATACAAAGTCTGATAAGATAACTCTCAAAGACAATATAAAATAAATAAGTCACGCAGGGCTAGAAAAGCTCTAAGGAGCAGAGGTGCCCTCAGCATCCATATCATCATCTTCCCCGCTCTCGCTGGAAGTCTCAGTAGTCCCGGAAGAGGAAGAGCTATCATCTGCGACGGGCCTGGAAGAGGACTCAGGGGGAGGAAGAAGCGGATCCTGAGGGATACGATCTGAGATAACCACTCGGGTGCAGAACCTCTATAGCAAAGCCTCGTTGTCAAGGCAAACATAGTCCGCTGGGTTAATATTAGGGCAAGCGTCGTTCACGATCCCAAGGGCCGTGTCCCAGCTAGTCCTAAAAACCCAGGGAACACTGAATCATCCCTCACCCTCATGGACTGGGTAAACTCCTCCGAGTCCAAGTAGTTGTCAATCGCCTTGTCCTTCTCGGCCCTAAGGACAACCAGCTCAGCATTGGACTCTCCAAGCTCCACCTCCTTGCGCTTCAGCTTTCGCTCCAAAGCGGCGTACTTCTTCTGCTGCTTCCTGAGGGCATTGTTAGCTTTGTCAGAAACCCTCTTCCATGATTCAGCTTGCCTCACAGCGCCTTGGAAGTAGGTGTTAGACTGAAATAAAACAATAAACGAAGATATAATAAGGCAAGAAAATGCTACAAGTAAAAAGAAAGAAAAATGTAAAGAAATGGTCATACCAAGGCCAGAGACTGAGCTCCCATGAGCTTTATCCTCTCCAGGTCGGGGGTAACAACCACATCAGTAAAGTCCTTGGGGGATACACCGTGGTAAGACCAATCCCAAGCGTGCTTTGTGGATCCAACCACGGTATCCCCTCGGCGGAACCCCCAAAGAGGCTGAAAGGCACCCGTAGCAACAGAGATAGGAGCAGCAGCAGTGATAGGGGCATTGTGGGCTTCAGCTCCCTCAGGTGGAACCTCCACCATGGGGTCCTTGTGCTTCCATAGGAAGCTAGGCTCTGTAGCCTTTCCTCAAGTATCCAGACCCGCAAGGCGAGCCTTCTTCATCCTAGCAGTCTCCTCAACGAGAGGCACATTATCCTCGTTGATTTCCACAGCAGCTGCAAAACAAGAGAAAAATAAGATAAGTGGTGTCAATAATGCATGAAAGAAAGTAAAAACGAGAAGGGGAGAAAAATACCCTGTTGAGAAACGGAGGATAGACCCACGTGAATAAGAGAAAACTCCTCAGCTAGTGGTGGCACCATCATCCCGAATAAGCTCATTATAAATGATAGTTTCCTCGGGGGTTAGGTGAATGGATTTGAGGCTACCATCACTAACCTTCCCGAAGGAAGATCTGAAGAGGGTGCCCCAGTCACCAGTCTCCCACCTTAACCCGACAAAACTATTCCTCCAATGTTGGTTATTTTCAGGAATGGAGGCACTGTTAAAAGTATGTTTGCACTTGGGCCTTTGTTTAATGTAGACCCAACCAAAAAAACTCGAAGAACTATTATAACACTGGAAAATCTTCCTAAAAACAGCTACAGATAAGGGAAAACCACCCCTAAGACAATAAACCATGAAACATAAAATGTTCCTCCAGGCGTTTGGAATAAGCAGACAGGGGTTAATTTGCAAATCAGCTAAGAGGTGAGGAATGAAAGGATGAAAAGGAAACCTAAGCCCAGCATCAAGGGCATCTGTGTAAACAAAAAGAGTATCGGGTTTCCTGTGGCAAGTACAATCGCCACCAGAAACTAGAACTAGCCTAAGAGGAGGACGAATATTATAACGCGCGTCTAACTTATCGTAATCAATATTATGCCATGTGTTGCAATGATTAAAAGAGTCAAGATGTGCAATTGAGGGATATTTTTCCCCCTAGTATTAATCATATCTAACAAAGACATGTAAAAAGAGCGGATTTCAACATCCTTACCTCGTTTTAAAGTAGAGGCAATCTTGGCCGCTGTCTCAGCACCTTTGTCTGCCATTAATGGAGAACGAGGAAGGCTTGGAAGCTTGAAAAAAGGCCGGTGGCCGGAAAATCACTAGAAGAGGAGGAGTGTTGAGAGGAGAGTAGAAAGTTTTGGAGAGTGGATATGAGAAGTTTGAATGAAATCACACCCTCCACCTCACTCTTATATAGCCACAAGGGAGGCAATTTGGGCCTAAAAAAAGCCCATTTGGGCCCAAGAAAAGAACCTTCTGGAAGAATCCAGAAATAAAACTTGAATTAAATGAATATTTTTGAAACTTCTAGAAAAATCCAGAAAAACCTTAGAAATTCTAGAAAAATCTGGAATTTGGGCTCAGGGATAAGGCCCAACTCTAGAAAAATCTAGAAAAACTAGGTATTTAGGGCCCAAAAAGCCTAGTGTCAAGGCCCATACCTACGATTTTCTAAAGAAAATCAACAAAATGGCCCAAATACAAAAGCCCAGGTAAAAAGGCCCAGGAATAAGGCCCAATATGTTTAAATGGGGTTAAGCAGGCCCATGAGCCAAAGCCCAGTTGAAAAAATGGGCCCAAGGAAGCCCAAAATTAAGATAAAACCCTAGAAAGTGGATAGACCAAAAATTATAGATTATTATCCTGACCCAATTCGATCATAATTCCCATTGATCTTCTGATCGAATGCGTGAGGTCAAAAAAACCTTCGATCAAGGCTAGAAAAAAGGGTTAATTCGGTCAAAATCTTAATTCCTGACCGAAAGGGTCAGGATTCTGATCGAAAATTTTAACCCTAAGGAAATTTTTCGACCAGAAAATAGCCTAGGCTCCTGATCGAAAACTTCTTCTCGAAAATGCTGTCGATCAGGATGAAAAGGAGGCACCGGTCAAAAAACGAGGAATCCTGACCGAAAGGATTAAAATCCTGGGTGAAATGCATTAAAAAAAAGGGATAAAATTTTGGCCGAAAATCGACCAGGATTCCTGCTCGAAAACTCATCCTCGAAAGACCTGTCGACCAGAGCAAATTGAGGGTTAATTCGACCAGAATCCTGGTCGAACAGGATTCCCAGTCGAACCAGGTATTAAAAAAAAGTGAAAAAAGAAAAGAAAAAGAGAAAAGAAAAAAAAATGAGGGAAGAAAAATCCTGAAAAAATCAGAATTAAAGGAAGTTCCTTAAATATTTTCTGAAAAATAAGAATATTTTCAGAAAATAAGTAAAACTCCCAGAATTAAGGGAAAATTCCAGAAAATTAAGGAAAAATCTCAGAATTAAGGGAAAATTCAAGAAAATTAAGGAAAAATCCCAGAATTAAGGGAAAATTCCAGAAAAATTAGGAAAAATCTCAGAATTAAGGGAAAAATTCCAGAAAATTAAGGAAAAATCCCAGAATTAGGGAAAATTCTAGAAAATTAAGGAAAAATCCCATAATTAAGGAAAAATTCCGGAAAATTAAGGAAAACTCCCAGAATTAAGGGAAGAATTCATGAAAATTAAGGAAAAATCCCAGAAATTGAGGGAAAATTCCTAGAAAATTAAGGTAATTCCTAAATAATAGGGGTTAAAGCAAATCATTGTAAATGTGTAGGTCGCTCCACGCTTTACGCAAAAATGATACCCTGTAAGGGAACAGACGAACTTAACTTCTGCGAAACCTAGTCACTGTTTCCCAAAAGTTGGGGGGCAAATGATTGGGAAGAAAATAAGGCCTGGGTATGTAATTAATACTCCACTAACAAGAGAAGAGTCTTAGAAATAAGTCAGTAAAGATGGTGAAAGTGCTATGGAGGAATCCCAAAGTCGAAGAATCGACATGGGAATTAGAGTCAGGAATGCGAGTCCAGTACCCTCACCTATTTCCTTAGATTCCGAGGACAGAATCCTTTAAGGGGGAGAGGATGTCATAACTGGCATTTTATTTATCCTTTAATTGATATATATATATATATATATATATTGAGCTACTCTATAAAAATTATGTGAATATGTGTTTGTGTGATTAGATTTATGCTAAATAATTATGTGATATTAGTTGGAATTTTAGAAAATAAGAAATGCACTATTTGCTATTTATGTAGATTATAAAATGTATTTTATTATGTAAGAACAATTGTTTTTAAAATTTTTTTTATTAATAAATTTTGAAATTGATCTTATTAAATTCCTAAAATTCTAAACTATTTTATAGTGTCACTCTTTTAATTTATAGATTTATGGTTTTATTTATAAATTGTATTATTTGTATTTAATTAGATTAATTATTATGTGATTACCTAATTGCCCTTACATGTATTTTTACCCTTAATACAAAGTGAGGACATTCATGTCATTATCCACTCCACTAAGTCCTTTCTACCTAACCAAATGACCATTATAGCCTTGCATGCATATTGTGCTAGTTAAGAGAGAAGGACAAGAACGTAATTATCCACTCCAGTACCCATTACATAACAAATAAAATGATCAAACTTGTGATTATTCTCCACTTGAACACTCCACCCTCACCCTCCTCCCTTCTCTCTCCTCTCTCCTTCCTCTCTCCCTCGGCCGAAACACACACACACTCCTCTTCTTTTTCATTTTCAAATATCAAGAATTCTAGTGTAGTTCCACCTTCTCAAGTTTGTTAAACCCCTTCCATACATATTTGTGTAGAGATTTACATGTTTGTTAAATGGTTTGGTGTTGCATATAAGAGAGAAGTTCAAAACTAAAGTGGAAGACCTTAGTTCTTATGAACTTAAAGTCCAACCTAGGAGTTAAATTAGCAAAAGGGTTGTGAAGGGAAAGACATGGGAGTATCATTCACATGCAAGTGTCATTCCCTCGCTCTTCCATTCGGCATTGACTCAAAAGGAGCTGAATGGAGTAGTTGTTTGTATTGTTGTTTGATCTTAGTTGCTATGTGCTTAAATCATGATTTTTGGTGATATTATCTTGGTTTAAACCTTTGCATGTTATAGATTTTTATAAACATGATCATGATAAGGTTGGATGTTAATTTATGGAATAAAATCTAAGTACTAGTAAGATATTTTTTAGTATAACTCAAGATCATAGTTGCATGCCATAGTTTGTGAGATTTTGAGCCTTGAATTGATTTTCATGTGATGATAAGTGATTTATTATGACAATATATAGTATGTAAGCTTGTTTATTGAGTAGAAGTTGTTATTGCGTTTGCATGTTGTGGTATATATTTGTTTTGTGCATAAGTACTCGAAAATGTGATTTAAGTGTTAGTCTTGTTATCTTGTTTATATAATTCGGTCATGGTGCATTAGGGTATGAATGATCTCCACCACTTATTAGTATGTTATATGAGAGTATTAGGATAATAATTATGCTTGGTTAAAGATTGGGTTCATGGTTTATAAGTGGGAGTTCAGGTGGAAGGAGTTAAAATAGATTTTCAACATTTTCCAGATTTGAGGTTTGACTTATGAGTGAGAAATGAATGAGCATTTGTTAGGCATTGGAAGGCCCAAGCTACCAGGGGTTAGGAATTTACCTATAGTCGATCCTAGAAGCTTAAAATGAGAGAAATAAATCTATTTAGTTCGGTGCACAGGTCGAAACATGAATTCTGCCAGAACAGGGACATTTTGAGATAGAAGCAAGTTTGAGCTTAGAAAGTTATGTTATGGGTAGGACCTCATTAGGCCTCGATTAGCACTGATAATAGGGAGTATGTGGGAGGTTTTCAAGCCATAATTTGGAGGTTTAGAGTTAAAACCAAGGGTTTAAAATGAGAGCAAAACAGGGCAGTTTGAGTGTCGCTGGAATAGAGGAGAGTCAACTTTGAGAGAAGGCCCAGGGAGGCCTAGGGTAGTCCTTGGTGTCATACCAAGTGCACATGTTAGATTTAGGCCCTGAGAGTCTATTTTGGTAATTTGAGTATCAAACTTTGAGTGGAAGAGGGATCAATGACACTAGAAACCATTCGAGTCACTTGTGTTGGTAGAGTGAGATCATTCAATACTTAATAGTGCACTATGTTTTTAAATAATATATTTTGTGACTAAATGTGTTATGTGCTCCTAAATGATACTTGGGACATGATGCTATTATGTGAATATTAAGAGTCAAACGTGTAATTATGCCTAAATGCCACTATGATTCGAAATTCTTATACCTAGGATGGAGATTTTGTGAGAATATATTTTGATGAGGTTTAATATTTTGTGTAGGCTCAGGAGAAGATAGTAAGCTTTCCGTCAAAGTCAAATAGTGCTCCTGGTTGCTTCCACGATCAAGACGAGAGTTAGTCCAGCCTTCTTAAGGCAGGTGTCCTTAAACCCTCTCGAAATATGTTGAGAGTTTATTCTGAACTTTTAAGATGTGTTGCAGGTGTTCCGAACCACTCCTTAAATTATGATATCATGCTCGTGTAATGATCACTGATATTTTTGTCACCATGATATATCGTTACAAATACTCTGATTTTAGATTGAGATATTTCAAATGCTATGCCATGCTCTCGATTATTGGAATCACTTTGAGTCTATTTATGCTTTTATAAAAATCACACCCTTATCACTATTTTGTTTCAATTTGACCTAGTACCTACCTATGACTTAAACCGAATGTCTTGGCTATTTCGAGATACCCTTAAGAAGTAAATTCTTTAATTGCCTTTATTGTGTAACCTCTCTTAATTAACCGTTATCCCTTTATACTCCCACACCTCCAAAATATCAATAATTCAACTCTTTGCATATATCCTTATTGTGACGGACCCACACTACCAACTAGCAGAAATATGCATAATATAGATTAAACAATAAAGTACTACAAAAGATAGAATATTATAGCTACAACCCTTAACCACAATCCCCGAATCCATAGGAATGAGTTTGAACAACATCTAACATCATTATTATTACAGACCAAAAATATCTTAAGCCAAATTACTACCAAATTTAAACCCAAGGTTTATAACCCTTAAGGAACTACTAGTTCCCTACCTGCTCCAACATCTGACGGTAGGCATACCCCGAGTCCCCAAAAGTCTTACGCGCGGTTTGCTTGAAACGAACCATCTCCGGGTTTCACTGAAGTAATAACATCAATAACAATATTAATGAGAAAAACGCTCAGCAAGTGAATAACAGTGAATAACAATGCATCATATACTCAATAAAACGATAACAGAAAATAATCAACAATATGAAATCTCAAATAAAAGATCAAGTTTTTAATAAGTGAATCAGATTGGAAATCTCACAGCGCTATGAGCAATGAGGGGTGATCTGCCCACATCAAAGCTCTGAACCACATAACAAGTGATTCACAACTATTAAGGATCATTGGCATACATTGACAATATAAAACCATCAGGCTCCCTGCTACTGAGGTTTAACAGTGACTGGCGCCTCAGTCTTATCAAAATATACCATCCAATTCCTTTTAATAATACATTTTAATTTCAAAGGGTTCTTGATCAAGGACAAGATAACAAGGGTTGGCATTGTCAAAGTTCAAATGAGAGGATATTATTAGTGTTTGGGTTTCCAAAAGAAATGATTGTAATTTATGAGGGTTTTAGTATTCGCTTGATATATTAAGGAACGGTTGTAGGGTATTCGCATGGGTACGAGGTAATATATGATGAAAAGGGATCAATTTAAGTATGAAAGCGATTAACTAATCCAAGATCCAATCATTAGGTGATGTCAGGGACTTTTTAATTCGATTAAAACTGTGGTCATGCATACATAGGTTATTTAATCATAAGAACATAATTATTTAGGTAAGTTGAGAGTTCACTTGCCTGGACTATGCTTATTGAGTACTTGAATGGAATCGTCTATGGGCTCCTTTCCTGGCCTCCTACTTGAACCTATAATAAATAGTATCCTAGTTACGACTCTTGCTAACTACCCTTTCGTGCATACTATAAATATATATACACTTAAACACAAATAATTTTAAGTAATATATGCTTCACATATTCCACATAACTCTTAGCCAGAAATGGCATGGCAATAGTACACTTAGATTTTACTACACTAATCACCCAAGCAATTATCCATTTAACAAATATTAACAAGACTAATACTCCTAATCCTCCTTTACAGACCTCAAATCAACCTAGATTTAGTAAGGCATGCTTGTGCCTCACATCCCATGACTCATAATTGCAATGCACCCTACTTAACTTACTCGAATGTACACCTTGGCACCAATTGTATGCCTTCGCAAAAATAAGAATTTCTACCTTGGGCCTTTGCTATAATGTTACAACCGGCATGTTATGTAATATTATCTGTGGATTTTGTGTGATATTAAAGCCGAAAGTAAATATACTTAATGGTTGTACCTTGTGTGAATGAAAAATTTCTGCATTTTAAATTTGCTTTATGTAGTATATGATTTTTCAAAGCAAGAGTTTATTTATTTCCCTTATTTTTGATTTATAAGGAATATTCTAAACCTTGGAGAATTTTTCTTTTAAAAGTTATTTTGTTCACAAATTTCGAAAGTGATTTTATAAAATTTCTAAAAATCCAAGTTATTTTATGGTATAAATTTTATAATTTTTGAACTTGTATTTTATTTTATAAAAATAAATCTTTACAAATTTTATTTGTTATAATTAGAAAAATACATAGAAGACCTTGTATGTAAATCACCCTTCTATTCTCTCAAAGGGCAAATAAGACCTTTCCAACCCCACTAACTCATTTGTTGATTACCAAATTACCACATTAGCCTTGCATGCAAAATGGCCTAACTTTAGTTAGAGGACATTTTTTTACATTCTCACTTCCACTCATTATTTTTTCAACCAAAAAGCATAAAACTAAAATCAAAGTGGGAGAAGTCATTCCACTCACTCCACACTCCAACACACCACAATTTTTCTCTCCTCCCCCTCCCACCATTGCTCTCGACCGAAGCATGATTCCCCTACCCCCCTTCCATTTTTCACTTCATTCTTCATCTTCCCAAGTGTAAATCTTCTACCTACATTCATCTTATATACTTTCCAAGAGTTTTGTGACTTGGAAGTTGAAGTTCCATGGATGCATGTGTAGTTCTTATGTGATCTCCAAAGAGAAACTCTTGATTCTTGTGAATTCAAGAGCCCTCTATGAGATATATTTTATATATGTACTAACTAAGTGTTTTATGGAGATATCATGCTTTAAAATCCTTTGCATGCTACTGAAATTTCATTATATATTTATGTTTAGCCATGCATGCTAGTTTTAAGATATTAAAATGATGATCAACCATGTTTTTCATGCTACTCTTTTCGAAAACATGTTGCTATGTCTAAAAATCTATAAATTCGAAATATGTGTGCTTAAAATAGATTGTTTCCATGATAAATTTCTTATTAATAGTTAAGAGAAGATATATTTCATGATTATTAAGAATGAGTAATAGGTGCAAGTCGAATTTGCAAGCATTTAAACTTTATGCCTAGCTGAAATCTTGTTATGTGTTTTCCATGAGTTGCATGTTATATTTTTAGTTGCATGTTGTTGATTCTTGGGCATGGATGATCTCCCCTTCTGTTGAGGCACTATTTTAGGACATTAAGACACTAGGTTTGCTTTGGAAAGAGTTGGATGCTTGGTTATTAAGTGGGAGTTAAGGTGAAAAGGGATTAGTTAGTGTTTGCATTTTCCCAGATTTGATGCACTAGTTACGGGGAAGTTTTGAATGAGCATTTGTTGTGCACTCTGAGGCCCAGGCCACCAGAAGCTAGCACTAGGAGTATATAAAAGGTTTTAGGTGTTTGTTGGAGGTTTGTAAGTCGTTTGGTTAGGTGCACGAGTGGAATCACAAAATATGTCCAGCAGGGGACAGTTTTGTTGCAACTTAGAAATAGGAAGTCTTGACCATGTCATGGGTAGGCCCTCATTAGGCCCTGTTGGGCCTTAGTTATAGGGAGTGTCAGAGGAGTTTTTCCAGCCATAGTTCATAAGATTTGAGTTAGAACCATGTGTCACAAGTTAGTTCAAGTCAGGGCGTTTTCTGCCCAGAAAAATAGGGGAACCATGAACTTTAAGCTTAGGCCCAAGGAGGCCCAAGCTAGGCCCTTGAGCCAAATCGAGTTTGGGAGATGCCTTATGATCAGAAGAGTCTAGTTTAGAAGTTTTGGAGGTAAACTTGTAGTGTAAGAGTGTCTAATGCACTCAAGAAACCATAGATATCATTCGGAAATTTTCCTTAGTAAGCACTTTCACTTATCACATAGTTTTAGAGCACTTATGAGTGAGACCTAGGTTGACCATTATGGTTACAAGATAGAATAAATACATTAGAGTGAAAGGCCCAAGTGAGGGTCAATAGGGTTTGGATAGTTTAGTAAAGGCACATCGAGTTAGGAGACCAAAGTTGAAGACTTTGCCTAGTTTAGCGATCAAGTGACTTAGTTGGGGATCGAGATCATCCAAGCGTGTGTGATATTATTTGGTATTAAAATATGATATGTGAGTATATGTGGCTATGTGTACAATTATATTTATAAGGTGAATATAAATTGCGTGCATATAGGCCTAAGTGCCATTTGTGTTGTAAATAGGTTAAGTTGGTGAGAATATATTATAATGATGATTATTATTATTTATGTAGGATCTCGAGACGAGGGTAAACTTGCCATAAAGGTCGAGTGAAGCTTCCAGTTGCTCCTACCAGCCAACCAGACCAGCCTTTCTCAAGGCAAGTGATTCAACATGTCTTTCTTATTCACTGCAAATGTGTAACAATTAGTTCATATATATTGATGCAATTATCCTGGGTCATTTTAATATACTTGAACCAAGCGATTCTTAAGTCTATCTTTGAATTATATAGAGATGCCTTGAACCCTCAAGTACGTATTGCAAGTAGATCAAAAGTCTTATTGTAACGACCGAGGAATTACGCTTGTATTATATTATAATAATGATAAATTATGTGTATTATTATGTGATTAAATGTGTTAAGTCGTTAAACCCTAACTGCTATGTGTTATGTGTTGGCTGTTTTGATACCAACGTGTTTTGGATATTTATTGAGCGTTTTATCGTCAGTTATATATATTATATTAAAACCTGTACAGCTCAAAACTATGTTTTAAAAGCCGTATTTCAAACAAAATCATTGGCTCTATTTTATTAAAAATGCCTTATACCATATCGCTATTCTGAACCCCTAGACGTTTTACACACTGACATTTTTCGCGAAAAAACGACTTTTTCGGACCCCTTCGTATACCAAAAACCCCACAAAATTTACATTTTTATTTTTATATGATCATGAAATTATCATATATCATTTTTCTTTGTATTTTTGTAATATTCACAATTTTTGGGAATTTTTAGCATTTATTTTGTATTTATTGGATATTTAAAAATTCAATATTAATACCCAAAAATTATAAAAATTGGGGCCAAATATTTTTATTAGGAGTGTAATTAGACCCTTAATTTTACTTAGGGGTATTATTTTCATAAATATAAATACCTGAATTATTATTAATTAAATCAGTTAATTATACAGAAAAATCAGATAAATAAAAAGAAAAAGAAAAAGGGAATTAGGGTTAGGATTTGTGAAGAACAGAGCAGGAGAATCAAGGTCGAATTTCATCGTGATTCCGGAGTCCAAATCAGTCGTGTGAGTACTCGTTTTGAAGCTTATGATCTCTAGTTTTCAATTATGTAATTGTTTTTCGTGTTTGATTGATCGAAGTGAAAGTTATTATTTCGGGTTTTAATTTCGAATTCGGGTTTTGATTTCTAGTTATTGTTTGATGTTATTGTTGTTAGAAACGTGTAGATCGTCGAATAGGGAGTCGTTTGGCACCAGTTTCACTCGATTTGGTGTCCGTTTCGAGCTCGTCGGAAAAACGGCGATGCCGCCGTTGTTCTTCGTTTCCGGGGACGACGTCGACGACTAGAGAAGAAGGAAGGAAGGAGAGGGTGTCTGTGTTGTTGTGCTTCAGAAACGCAGAAGAAACGAACTGGAATCGAGCGTTTTGGCTGCGTTTGGTTCGCGGAATCAGCACGCCGGCGTCGGGTTCTGGGCAGCCGATCGGTTGTTCTTCCCAACCCGTTTGGGTTGGTGACAACCTGGTTTGCAACCCGGTTTCGACCCGGGTTCAATCCTAAAAACCCAAAATCTGTTTCTGTTTTTGTGTTTTTGATTTAATTAATTATTTATTTATATTTTAGTAATTAAAAATCAGTTTTAATAATTCTAAAAATTAATTAAAAATTAGTTTTAAATTCTGAAAAATAGTATTAATAATTTCTGAATTATTTTATTAAATTATAAATTCGAATTTATTTATTTAAATAATTATTTAATTATTTATCTAATTATTTATTAATTATCTAATTAATTAATAATTGGGTAATTAATTAATAATTAGGTAATTAATTAATGAATAAAGATTAGAAATAATTAAGTAATGTGATTAATAATCTAATAATTAGTTAATAATGCGAATAGTGACTCACTAAATAGAATTATTATTCGAGCGTTAGTTATTCGAATAATATTGTGATAATTATTCGTATCGTAAAATTAGTTATCGGTAATTATCTGTTTAGCGAATCGTACGAGTTTCAATAATAATCTAATAGTTCGATAATTATGCGAGAATTGCGAGTAACTCGTAGTTATAGAGTGATTAATCATTAAGTTAGTTTATAATTCGAGTAATTCCTAGTTATTCGATAAATAGCGTATCGGTTAATTAAATCGATTGATTATTTGTAAATAATCGATCTGATCGAATAAATAATAATAATTTGTAATAAATAGTAATAATTCCTAATAATTAGGGATTAATTATTTTTAAAATACAATAATTATTAATTAATTATTTAAAAATATAATTAAGAATTATTTAATTGTGATTAATTATTTATAATTAATTATTAATTAATTAAATCTTGTTTAATTCATAATAATTCAACCGTTAGTCCGATTTGAGCGAAATGAAGACCTCTAGACTCAGAAAAATGAGACGAATCCGATAAAAATAGTTGTAAGTTATAATTTCTTCCGAAAGAGAGTGGTTTGGTGATAATTGATAGTTCGTAGGTCCTAATAGGGGTATAATTGAGCCGAATAAATCTTGAAAAAAATTATAATAAAATCAGATAAGACTAGTAATGCAGGTATGAGTCTAGAATTGATTCTAAAATTAATTATAAGTCTAAAAAAATGTATTATGTGTTTTATGTGCTATGTGCTTTACGTGATTATGTGAACCTATGTGCTATATAAATGTATGTGTATATATGCGAGTCAGATAGAAATGCATGGGTAGACTGATAAGGTTGCGTGATATCAATTCAAGATACACGTATATAGTAAGTTATCTAAACGACTATTTTTCCATGATTGGTTCAGTGTTAACAAGGCAGAGCAAGCTAGGGACAGAAGGCGGTGAGTTGAACCGGGTTAAGTACGCGCAAGGCAAGTTTTTCCCCTATTCTAAATTCAGAATAGTGATTTATATTTCTTTTCTATCGTATCAATTCTCTTTGATAATCATTGTTCATATACACTGTTACCCATTTATTATTGCTTGTTTCCAATTTCATTTTAATTCTTGATTTACCCAATTTATTGAATTCCCTATTCATATTTCAATCCTTTTTACCCTTGTTACATATACTCTGGTATATCCTGGTGTTGGGATATATTAATAGCATTCCGATTATTCTGGATGCTAAGCCTTGAACTGGATGGTTACTATACGGGCTGGGTTTTACCCAGACCATTTTTAATAGGCCATAGTTGCCTGAGTACTCCTTATGTTGGTTGGGTCTATACAGTTGGGTATAGATCCGCACTATATTCTGACTGATCAGCAGTTATAGTGCATATGTTGGTTCTTGTTTCCAGTCTTGTTCATTTGGTACTCGTCAGCATTGGCAAATTACTACCCTATACAGATTCAGATGGTTGATCCAACCAGCAGCTTATTGGTTCACTTATCTCTCTTTCTTTATACTATATATATTGTTGCAGGCTTGTTGAGAAATTTTGGCTCATCCCTTTTTATTGTTACTCCTATTGTTTTACAGTTAAGGTAGAGAATGAAACCCATCAGGACCCGCATAGTCAAGAAGCGAGTCAAGCAGCGGGACCCTCTTATACCAAGAGTGTTCCTTCCTATTCCCGAAGAAAGCTTTAAATTGCCAGATCAGGTGTAGCAGAATAAGTAGTAATGTTGGGTTGAATAAAAGTATTGTGTAGTTTGAATAAAAGTTGTGTAGTGAGAGTGTAGATAGAATAAAGTTTTGTAATAAAGAGAGTTCTTGAGACAGATTTTATTTAGTTGGGTTTGTAATAAAGTGTAGTATGTGGTTCTTGTTTTCAACTCAGACCTTAAAAGATCCTGAGTAGTGATAGTTCGGGGTAATTATTATATTTATATTCCGCTTGTGCAGGTTTAGTTGGTAATTGTTGTTAATAATGCCCCAAATCTATACCCCGGATTTGGAGGGTGTTATAGTTGACATCAGAGCTTAGGTTTGACCTTTGAAAACAAGAACGTTAGGGTTAAGATAAGATAGGAAAATGAGATAGGATAGAAGTAAGAGTGTTAGGATTGTCTGTTTATGTGATTAGAAGTTATGAGTTTTAGAATTGTGATTTGATTGTTTTTGTGTTATTATTTTTATGTATACTAGATGGTTTCTTTATCATCGTCTACGGAGAGGACCGAGACAGATCCAGTAAATGCACCGATATTAGCCCCAGTGTCAGAGCAGATCTTACCTCCATTGCCACTACCTCAACCATTGCCACCTGGACCAACACCAAAGATACCACTTCCCCCAGAGGTACCAGGTCTTGTAGATTATTTTCCATATTTTGAGCCAGAGATACCATATTTTCCACCTTTAGAGTTTCCGATGTTCGATATTCCTGACATGGTTGATCTTCTGCAGTGGGAGGATTTAGAGCCTCAGATTCCTATGCCACCAATCGAGATTCCAGAGATGCCACAGATGGAGCCAGAGGCAGAGCCGCCAGTGTATGCACCTATGGAGCAGCCTGTCTTATTCCCTGCCCCATTAGCCATTTATGCACATGTTCCTGGAGTTTATCAGTTTCCTCAGCCAGAGTTTATGGATGAGATCGTGGTAGATGGACCATTACCTTCTCAAGGTTTCAGCACTGATCTTCGTGAGCATCATACAGTGTCTTACCAGCGCTTTCAGGCTGAGAGGGAGGAGATGATTAGATGGCAGAACCAGTGCAGAGAGATCCTTGGATTGTATGAGACACAGGCAGATGGTCCTGTCAGAGCATTATGACCAGATTATATACTGAGAGAGAGGCTACATGAGATTCACCGGATTAGTTCTCAGCAGCTTATGGATTTGAGACAGCAGGATCTTAGTGCGGAGACAGCATATCGCAGAGCATTAGGACTTACTGAGGCAGTGCTAGAGGCATTGCAGGAGGAGTTGAGCCATGTGCCACCAGGATTTTGAGACTAGCAGATCGATGAGTGTTGTATTATGTACATTTTATAGATAGAGGCAGCATAATATTGTATGACTAGTTTGTATGAGTATAGCTACTGACTTTGACTGATAGTAGTAGCAGTACGACTGTTATATCATAGGTTTTTGTATCAAGCACTGACACATGCAGCTGGTGTTCTACCTATATATATATATATATGAGATGATCTTTTGCATATTTTCTTTATTTTATTTTTATTTATTTAAGCAATTACATTTATTTCATTACCATTGCATAATTACAAATATTGTTTTATTTACGATCATGTTGTACCTTTATATTTTTAAAATGATTTTAGAACATAAAAAAAAAAATTCACATCATACTGTTTCATCTATTCAGTTATTTAATAAGCTGTTTTATTTTCCCAAATCGACTGTTTTAATATATGTTTAATATACTGTTATTAAAGAAGACCCATTGTTTATTTACCAGAAAGATGGCACCCAAAAGAAAAGCACAACCCGACTCATCAAATGGAAACACCGAGGGCCAAAACAATAATAACCAGATGGATCAGATGTTTAATCTCATGCAACAACAGATGTTGATGATGCAACAACAAATGCAGCAGCAACAACAGCAGTTCCAGCAACAGATGTTACAGCAAGTCGCTCATCCAGGACATCAAGTACCATCAGCAGCACCTACGGTCACTTTCAAGCAATTTCAGTCAGTAAAACCTCCGGAATTTATGGGTTCCACGGATCCTACAAAAGCGAGAGCTTGGATGAAAGAGATGGAAAAGGCTTTTTCGTTGGTGAAAGTTGAGGAAGAACAGAAGACGGATTTTGCTAGCTACTTTCTGAAAGGCGAAGCTAATTACTGGTGGGAATCGAAGAAAACTTTAGAAGGAGAAGGTGTGGTGACCTGGGATAGATTCACTGATCTTTTCTTGGAGAAATATTTTCCTCGTTTTATGAAAAAACAGATGGAGATCAAATTCTTGGAGCCGAAGCAAGACAACTTATCAGTGGCGGATTATGAGACCAATTTCACTGAATTGGCAAGCTTTGTTCCAGAACAAGTGGATACGGATGAGAAGCGGGCCAGGAGATTCCAGCAAGGACTGAAACCATGGATTCATAGCAGGGTAGCTGTGTTTGAACTGACGACTTATACGGCTGTTGTTCAGAAGGCTATGATTATTGAAGGTGAAAGTGAAGCAGCTCAGAAAGAGAAAGGACCAGGAAATTTTCAGAATCATTTCAACAAAAGGCCGGGATTTCAAGCTCGAGGAAAAGTAAATTTTAGAAGACCGGAACAGAACAACCAGAGGATGGGTAATCGACTTCCTGCTCCAACTCAGTAAAGGCTTATTCGACCGCCTATACCTGATTGCAGAACGTGTGGTAAAAAGCATACGGGGATTTGCAACAAGCCAAATGTTACGTGTTTTAAGTGCAAGCAAAGGGGACACTATTCTGGAGAATTTCCGACGGGAAAAGCAGAAGTTACTTGTTTTCAATGTGGGAGAAAAGGACATATCGCCAGAGACTGCAGAGGAATTGGAATGGCCACTAGTATTCCAAGAGTTTTAGCATTACCTCCACCTCCACTACCACAGCAAAATCAGCCTAGAGCAAGGACTTTCAATATGTCAATGAAGGAAGTGGTACAGAGTCCGAATGTGGTTGCAGGTACACTCCCTGTAAATTTTGTAAATGCTTTAGTATTGATTGATTCAGGAGCTACTAGATCTTTTATTTCTGAAGATTTTATCTCTAAGATAGATTGTGAGGTTCAGTGGTTAGATGAAGTGTTAGACATAAAATTAGCAAATGATGATCAGGTTGCAGTAGATCGAGTATGCCCGAGCTGTGATATTGAGATAGGGAGATGTCATTTTTCAGTTGATTTGATACCTTTTAGGCTAGGGGAGTTTGATGTTATTCTAGGAATGGATTGGCTATCTAGTAATAATGCTCAGATTGATTGTGCGAATAAAAAAGTGAAATTGCAAACTGAAGAAAATGAAACGGTAATATTTAAAGGTGAGAAACAAAAGCAGAAATTTCTATGAATAATGCAGACGAGAAGATTGCTATGTCAAGGATGTCAAGCTTATTTAGCCTATGTACGGGATGCTGATAAGGGTAATCTGAAGATTGAAGATATTCTTGTAGTTTGTGAGTTTCTTGATGTTTTTCCAGACGAACTACCAGGACTTCCACCAGATCGAGAAATCGAGTTCACTATTGACTTGACGCCAGGGACTGAACCAATTTCGAAAGCTCCATATCGAATGGCACCTGTTGAAATGAGGGAATTAGCAAAGCAGTTGCAAGAATTTCTCGACAAAGGAATCATAAGGCCAAGTATATCCCCATGGGGTGCGCCAGTATTGTTCGTGAAAAAGAAGGATGGTAGTATGCGACTGTGTATTGATTATCGTGAGCTGAACAAGTTAACTATCAAGAATAAATATCCTTTATCTCGCATCGATGATTTACTTAATCAACTAAAAGAAGCAGCATGGTTTTCGAAAATCGACTTACGATCGGGCTATCATCAGTTAAAGATCAAGGCTGAAGATATTCCTAAGACAGCGTTCAGAACGAGGTACGGACACTATGAATTTCTTGTGATGGCTTTTGGATTGACGAATGCACCTGGAGCGTTTATGGATTTGATGAATCGAGTATTCAAGAAGTATCTGGATAAGTTTATCATTGTATTTATTGATGACATCTTGATCTACTCTAAGACAGAAGAAGAACATGCACCGCATTTAAGAACGACATTGGAGATATTACGAAAGGAGCAGCTTTATGCAAAATTTTTAAAATGCGAATTTTGGTTGAAAGAAGTGCAGTTTCTAGGGCATATCATCAGTAGAGAAGGCATTCAAGTTGATCCAGTAAAGATTGAAGCTATATTGAACTGGGAAAGACCAAAGACGCCGACAGAGGTTCGAAGTTTCTTAGGATTGGCGGGATATTATCGAAGATTTGTTAAAGATTTTGCGAAGATAGCAACACCGCTGACCAAGTTAACTCGAAAAAGTGAAAAGTTTGAATGGAATAGTAAGTGTGAAGAAAGTTTTCAAGAGTTGAAGAATCGGTTGGTGACCGCACCAGTATTAGTACTGCCATACGAGCAAGGAAATTTTGTTATATACAGTGACGCTTCGTATCGCGGGCTAGGATATGTACTTCGAGACAACTTAAACCTCATGAGCAGAAATATCCTACGCATGATCTGGAATTGGCAGCAATTGTATTTGCATTGAAGCTTTGGAGACATTATCTGTACGGTGAAAAATGCGAAATCTACACGGATCATAAAAGTTTGAAGTATATCTTCACGCAAAAGGAACTGAACATGCGACAACGTCGATGGCTGGAATTGATTAAAGATTATGATGTTATAATCAGTTATCATCCAGGAAAAGCAAATGTTGTAGCGGATGCGTTGAGTAGAAAAGAAAGATTGAATCGGTTAACTTCATGCGAATAATTGGTTAAGGAATTCGACAAATTGGAAATCGAGATTCGTATTCCCCATGAATCTGTAGGAACTATCTACGCTATGACTTTTCAACCAGAATTGCTAGAAAAGATTCGCCGTTGTCAAGATGAAGTGATGAGTCAAGACGACGACTTAACGGGAGAAGAGATCACAACTCAGAAAGATAATGAAGGAATTTTACGTTTTGCGTCAAGAATCTGGATCCCTAACGTGGCAGAATTAAAAGAAGAGATTATGCGAGATGCGCACAATTCGAAGTATTCCATTCATCCAGGAAGCACGAAAATGTATCGCGATTTGAAGGAGAACTTTTGGTGGCCGAATATGAAGAAGGAGATAGCAGAATGGGTGAGTAAATGCTACACATGCCAGCGAGTTAAAGCAGAACATCAACGTCCGAGTGGATTATTACAACCGTTAAACATTCCAGAATGGAAATGGGAACATCTGGCGATGGATTTCGTAGTGGGACTTCCAAGAACGAAAGCAAATCACGATGCAATTTGGGTTATTGTTGATCAATTGACAAAATCAGCACATTTTCTTCCGATTAACGAGAGATTTTCACTGGACAAGTTAGTGCAATTATATCTTAAAGAAATTGTGATGCGTCATGGAGTACCAGTATTGAATGTATCGGATCGAGATCCTCGTTTTAATTCAAGATTTTGGAGACAATTCCAAGAATGTCTAGGAACGAAGTTGAACATGAGTACAGTCTATCATCCGCAAACCGACGGTCAAAGTGAAAGGACAATTCAAACGATTGAAGACATGCTACGAGTTTGTGCGATCAATTTTGAAGGCAGTTGGGATGAACATTTACCCCTAGTGGAATTTTCTTATAATAACAGCTATCACGCCAGTATTGGAATGCCACCGTATGAAGCATTATATGGGAGGAAATGCAGATCACCAGTGCATTGGGATGAAGTTGGAGAACGCAAGATTTTGGGTCCAGAATTAATTCGGCAGATAAAAGAAAAGATTGAACTTATTCGAAAACGAATCGAGGCAGCGCAAAACAGGCAAAGCAAATATGCAGACCAATCAAGGAAGGATATGGACTATCAGGAAGGAGAACACGTATTGCTCAAAATATCGCCATGGAAAGGATTGACCAGATTTGGCAATAAAGGGAAATTGAAGCCACGATACGTTGGACCATTTGAGATTTTGAAGAAAATTGGGAAGGTTGCGTACGAGTTAGCTTTACCACCCCATATGCAGCACATTCACAACGTATTTCATGAATCTATGCTTAAGAAGTACAATCCTGATACAAGGCATGTAATAGAATATGAACCAGTAGAACTTCAGGCAGATTTGTCGTATGTAGAGCAGCCGATAAGGATTTTAGATCGGCAAGAGAAGGTATTAAGAAATAAGTCTGTATCATTAGTGAGAGTCTTGTGGAGAAACACAGTGGTTGAAGAATCAACCTGGGAGCTTGAGAGTGAAATGTTAGAAAAGTATCCTTAGTTATTTGCATATTGTGATTCTGAGGACAGAATCCTGTTAAGGGGGGAGAATGTAACGACCGAGGAATTACGCTTGTATTATATTATAATAATGATAAATTATGTGTATTATTATGTGATTAAATGTGTTAAGTCGTTAAACCCTAACTGCTATGTGTTATGTGTTGGCTGTTTTGATACCAACGTGTTTTGGATATTTATTGAGCGTTTTATCGTCAGTTATATATATTATATTAAAACCTGTATAGCTCAAAACTATGTTTTAAAAGCCGTATTTCAAAAAAAATCATTGGCTCTATTTTATTAAAAATGCCTTATACCATATCGCTATTCTGAACCCCTAGACGTTTTACAAACTGACCTTTTTCGCGAAAAAACGACTTTTCCGGACCCCTTCGGATACCAAAAACCCCACAAAAATTACATTTTTATTTTTATATGATCATGAAATTATCATATATCATTTTTCTTTGTATTTTTGTAATATTCAAAATTTTTGGGAATTTTTAGCATTTATTTTGGCACCGGTTTCACTCGATTTGGTGTCCGTTTCGAGCTTGTCGGAAAAACGGCGATGCCGCAGTTGTTCTTCGTTTCCGGGGACGACGTCGACGACTGGAGAAGAAGGAAGGAAGGAGAGGGTGTCTGTGTTGTTGTGCTTCAGAAACGCAGAAGAAACGAACTGGAATCGAGCGTTTTGGCTGCGTTTGGTTCGCCGGAATCAGCCCGCCGGCGTCGGGTTCTGGGCAGCCGACCGGTTGTTCTTCCCGACCCGTTTGGGTTGGGGACGACCCGGTTTGCGACCCGGTTTCGACCCGGTTTCGACCCGGGTTCAATCCTAAAAACCCAAAATCTGTTTCTGTTTTTGTGTTTTTGATTTAATTATTTATTTATTTATATTTTAGTAATTAAAAATCAGTTTTAATAATTCTAAAAATTAATTAAAAATTAGTTTTAAATTCTGAAAAATAGTATTAATAATTTCTGAATTATTTTATTAAATTATAAATTCGAATTTATTTATTTTATTAATTATTTAAATATTTATCTAATTATTTATTAATTATTTAATTAATTAATAATTGGGTAATTAATTAATAATTAGGTAATTAATTAGTGAATAAAGATTATAAATAATTAAATAATGTGATTAATAATCTAATAATTAGTTAATAATGCGAATAGTGATTCACTAAATAGAATTATTATTCGAGCGTTAGTTATTCGAATAATATTGCGGTAATTATTCGTATCGTAAAATTAGTTATCGGTAATTATCTGTTTAGCGAATCGTACGAGTTTCAATAATAATCTAATAGTTCGATAATTATGCGAGAATTGCGAGTAGCTCGTAGTTATACGAGTGATTAATCATTAAGTTAGTTTATAATTCGAGTAATTCGTAGTTATTCGATAAATAGCGTATCGGTTAATTAAATCGATTGATTATTTGTAAATAATCGATCTGATCGAATAAATAATAATAATTTTTAATAAATAGTAATAATTCCTAATAATTAGGAATTAATTATTTTTAAAATACAATAATTATTAATTAATTATTTAAAAATATAA
Organism: Apium graveolens; assembly: GCF_009905375.1. NCBI lineage: Eukaryota > Viridiplantae > Streptophyta > Magnoliopsida > Apiales > Apiaceae > Apium > Apium graveolens. Next base: position 56,319 of record NW_027419758.1, on the reverse strand, counting down.
TTAAGGATTGTTTAATTATAATTAATTATTAATTAATTAAATCTTGTTTAATTCATAATAATAAAACCGTTAGTCCGATTTGAGCGAAACGAAGACCTCTAGACTCAGAAAAATGAGACGAATCCAATAAAAATAGTTGTAAGTTATAATTTCTTCCGAAAGAGAGTGGTTTGGTGATAATTGATAGTTCGTAGGTCCTAATAGGGGTACAATTGAGCCGAATAAATCCTGAAAAAAATTATAATAAAATCAGATAAGACTAGTAATGCAGGTATGAGTCTAGAATTGATTCTAAAAATAATTATAAGTCTAAAAAAATGTATTATGTGTTTTATGTGCTATGTGTTTTACGTGATTATGTGAACCTATGTGCTATATAAATATATGTGTATATATGCGAGTCAGATATAAACGCAGAGGTAGACTGATAAGGTTGCGTGATATCAATTCAAGATACACGTATATAGTAAGTTATCTAAATGACTATTTTTCCATGATTGGTTCAGTGTTAGCAAGGCAGAGCAAGCTAGGGACAGAAGGCGGTGAGTTGAACCAAGTTAAGTACGCGCAAGGCAAGTTTTTCCCCTATTCTAAATTCAGAATAGTGATTTATATTACTTTTCTATCGTATCAATTCTCTTTGATAATCATTATTCATATACACTGTTACCCATTTATTATTGCTTGTTTCCAATTTCATTTCAATTCTTGATTTACCCAATTTATTGAATTCCCTGTTCATATTTCAATCCTTTTTACCCTTGTTACATATACTCTGGTATATCCTGGTGTTGGGATATATCAATAGCATTCTGATTGTTCCGGATGCTAAGCCTTGGACTGGATGGTTACTATACGGGCTGGGTTTTACCCAGACCATTATTTAATAGGTCATAGTTGCCTGAGTACTCCTTATGTTGGTTGGGTCTATGCAGTTGGGTATAGATCCGCACTATATTCTGACTGATCAGCAGGTTATAGTGCATATGTTGGTTCTTGTTTCCAGTCTTGTTCATTTGGTACTCGCCAGCATTGGCAAATTACTACCCTGTACAGATTCAGATGGTTGATCCAACCAGCAGCTTATTGGTTCACTTATCTCTCTTTCTTTATACTATATATATTATTGCAGGCTTGTTGAGCAATTTTGGCTCATCCCTTTTTATTGTTACTCCTATTGTTTTACAGTTAAGGTAGAGAATGAAACCCATCAGGACCCGCATAGTCAAGAAGCGAGTCAAGCAGCGGGACCCTCTTATACCAAGAGTGTTCCTTCCTATTCCTGAAGAAAGCTTTGAATTGCCAGATCAGGTGTAGCTGAATAAGTAGTAATGTTGGGTTGAATAAAAGTATTGTGTAGTTTGAATAAAAGTTGTGTAGTGAGAGTGTAGATAGAATAAAGTTTTGTAACAAAGAGAGTTCTTGAGACAGATTTTATTTAGTTGAGTTTGTAATAAAGTATAGTATGTGGTTCTTGTTTTTAACTCAGACCTTAAAAGATCATGAGTAGTGATAGTTCGGGGTAATTATTATATTTATATTCCGCTTATGCAGGTTTAGTTGGTAATTGTTGTTAATAATGCCCCAAATCTATACCCCAGATTTGGAGGGTGTTATACTTATCACGTTAGTATATCAAAGTAATTGGAATGCCATGATAAAATAAAGATTTGATATAATATTTGATTGATCCTCTTGATTAACATGCTCTTGATTCCTAGAATCTTGACATCTCACCCTAATGCTTGAACCCCAATAGAAAACTTTACCTTGATACCTAAAAGCCAGATATTCTTCAAAGATTGTTCTTAACTGATTTGATAACCCCTTTTTTATAGCCTGAAGATGGACAATCCTGTTATACCTTGAGCTAAAAATCATTTCCTCATAACTTAACACTCCTCTTATTCATAAAGCTTATCTTCTTGATGTTCTAGTACTTGTACCTTGTCTAAAACCATTGCTTTAAGCCTAGCTTGGCATTATTCTTTCTTATTATCCAATAGCCTTGCTAAATTTCCTTGTCAAAGTTCTTGTATATGGAAACATTTCAATTACCCTAATATAGTAAAGTCTAGTGGATCATGGCCCTGAGATTTAGTGTCATATTTTCAGTGTTTCAAGTTGATCTATAACCCCTTGATAAAAATGTTTACTACTTAAGAGATTTTATCATAAATTGGCATCAGTTTTTGAAATAATTAAAATATGGATTTTCAGTCCCAAAGGGGGATAAATGTTTTCTTTGAATAGTGGATCTGGACTGAGACGCGAGTCCTTTCCACACTTATATTGTAGGATTAAAAGTTGGCTAGGGATCCTATTAATGTTTTAGAACCCAGCGAGGTTCGGGATTACTTCGCGGCTGATCACCGGCTGTAATCCGTAGCGTCATAAAATGATTTTGATTAAGATATGATTTTGAAAATGTTTTGATACAAGCAAATGATGCCATCACCCAAAATTTCATCTCTTATTATTATTAGTTATATCTTCGCATTGTCATTCTTTAATATATATCTCGATTTATGTTTTGTATCGTATTGTTTAGCACTTGTTGAGCATTTGGCTCACTCCTTGCTTTACCCTGATATTACAGCTAGCAGCTATGGTTAGATTCAAGCAGACAACACGTAAGACCTGTGACGCTGATGCGTATGTCCGAGCTCAGGTAGAATAAGAGATAGTTTTGTGTGAGGACTCGATATTAAAATCAGTTGTAATAGATGGTAGTGTTGGGCCGTTCCAAACCCTAAACTGTAAGATCTTGGATTCGGTTATGTTTACTTTCTTCTAAATATTGTAATAATTATATTTATTTTGTTTGTTAAGTTGGGGGTGTGACAGGTTTTGGTATCAGAGCTACGGTTTAGACTCCCTGGACAGCCCAAATAGGTTATAGCATATATGTATAGGTTATAGATAATATGTGAGAGAGTAGGTTAAGTAAATTTATTATTAATCCTCCTCTTATTGGTTTATCAGTAAAGGACGCATTCCTCGTCATCCTCTGGGTCGGACGGCACTATTGTTTTCTCCGTGTATGCTGAGTTGAGGCGCGAGTTTGACATGCTTCAGGGCAAGTACGACCAACTGATAGACCGACTGAAGAACGTGTACCCGGACAGCCGAAACTATGAAGGGAAGCCCAAGGAGCAGATGACTGCGAGACTTGAGACTTTGATTCAGTACGTCAACAGTAAGCTTGAGGAGATGCCATCGCACCGAGACCGCACTAGCCAGTATGTCATCCAGATGGTGGGAGATGAGCTCCAGAGCATTGTGAAGATGCTTCGAGAGGAGAAGACTACCAAGCCCCGTTCTAATGGAGTGGAGCCTTAGTTCTTTCAATTTTTTACCTTTTCATGATGTTGTATTATCAGACTTCGTAGAACTCCCAGTTGTTTCCTTTAAATAAGCATGTTGTTCCTAGAATCAGACTTTGTCCTAATCCTATGTATTGTGACCTTTAAATTTCAAATATTATGCACTATCGTTAAATTTGCTCTCAACTGTTATTTTACGCCTTCATATGCATCACCATATCTGTTTAATTTGAAACTTGACCTCATATGTAAATAAGAATGCCATGCGATACCCTCGACCTATTTCATCATTCATACCTGTTTTGACATAACTCTTATTTTAGGATCATGCCACCCAAAAAGAAGAACCTAACAACCACATCTACCACAGATCCAAATATTCTTCGATTACTGGAAACTTTGCAACAGCAAACCAATGCTATAGCTCAACAACAACTAACTCTTCAACAATGAATTGAAAACCAAGATAACCGTGAACCACACCAACCACCCGAACCACCAGTACCACCTCAACAAGTTGTCACTTTCAAGGCTTATCAGAATATGAATCCACCTGCATTTCATAATACCACTGATCCAATAATAGCTAACACATGGATTAAGGAAATGGAAAGGGCTTTTGAGTTGGTACAGTTATGAGACGATCAGAAGATGTCATATGCTACTTACTTCCTGAAGGGCGAAGTCATCTATTGGTGGGAATCAGTAAAAGCTATGGAAGCAACTCAGCAGGTTTCTAGGGAGAGATTTAAGAAGTTATTTCTGGAAAAGTATTACCCTAAGTACATGCAGAATCAGATGGAGCTTAAATTTCTTGAGTTAAAGTAAGGGAATATTGTTATTCCCAGTGGACTAATAATGAGATTTACAGAAGGGGGGTTGAATGTAAATCTCAAAACTTTTTCAAGTTTTGAGCAGTTTCTAAGGCTAAGTGTTTGAGTGATCAAATGTGTGTGAATTGCTTGAAGCTGATGCAGACAGATATATATTCAAACATAAATGTAATGAACACAAAGAACTTTAAAAAAACTTTTCTGGTGGATTTGTTGTTCCACCAGAGATGTGTTATTTCAGAAAATCTGTGATTCAAAGAATTAAATCACAGCTGCTTCCTAGTACAAACTAGATGATTTTCTCTTTTGAAATTTCTAAACAGCTCAAGGAAAATTCATATCTAATTACTAGCTGCTACTTGGTTTATATATCACCAAGTTTACAAGTGAAGACAAACTGTAAAATACAATTGAAAAGATTCTTCACATGTTTCTTCTTCATTTCTCTATCCAATGCAATCTAGAGTAATCTGTAAATCTTTGAATACTTCCTTGTTTGCATCAGAATAAAAATGCTGCATTTTCTTGATTCCTCCTAGAGGCTTCCACATTCCAGTATGTCTCTGTCAATACATGTGCCTCTGTCAGCTTGTGAATTGTCACTATCAACTGCTAATGAACTAAGCATCCGTAGAAGCTTTCATCCGTTGATGCCTTCATCCGTTGATGCCTTATCCGTTGAGGCTTTATCCGTTGAAGCTTTATCCGTTGATGCATTATCAGTTGAAGTCTTTATCCGTTGAAGCACTTATCCGTTGATGGATATTATCCGTTAAAGCATTTATCTGTTGATGGATATTATCCGTTGAAGCATTGTTTCTTATCCGTTGAAGGTCTTCAATATCCGTTGACACTTCTTCACTTATACAAAATTACAAGGCATGAAATATTTACAATTAGCCCTCCTATTTGTACATCCATTAGTAGTCAACATGACTGATTATTTCCTAATAACATCTAAGAATTATAGCTTGATACCAGAGAGTGAAATGTGCTACAATACTAAACTTATTGCTAAGTAAAGCTACTCCTTCAACGGATAGCCAAGATGGTCTTATCCGTTGAGGCTACAAACACTAGATTTCTACTTAAGTGTTTTGCTTAACTTATCATCAAACTAATACACATATTCCTAACAATCTCCCCCTATTTATGTCTACTAGAACTGTAGGCATAAATTTGGGTTTAGCTTGATGATAACAAAACACTTAACAAATATATAAACTGTAACAAAGTAGAAATTCCAAAGTGCTACAAAAATGTATATGCTGAGATGGAATTGAAGAATTACATTGTTTCCAAGGGTGCTCCTTTAGCCTGAGCAAATTACTTTCTTTTCCTTTGATCCCTGGTTTTCTTTCCTAGCCTCCTGTCATTCTCCTCTATTTGAAGTTGAAATTGTCTATAGAATTCAGCTTCATCTTCTTCGTTGATATCTAACTTAGATTGCATATCCTTGAGAGTTTCATTACTGGCAATCTTTAGCTGATCTTCAATTCTGAAAAATCTTCTGACTCCTTTGTTGTCTCTGAACTCCATCAACCAATGAGGTGATTTGTGAATTGTAATTCCTCTTTCTTGAATGAGTAAAGTTCTAGGCAAGGCATTTGGCTCCCTCCAAGTTTTCCTTATGTTGGCAATCTTGTTGAGAATCTCAGTCTTGGCAGTCCTGGTAAAGCCAGAATCCTTCTGTATGGCTGAGTAGACTCTAATCAAGGTAGAGTAGCCTTCATTCAGAATTCTGTGAAGAGGCCATGTTCTTTCCCAGCTCCTTTGTATTTGAACACTGGTCTCTCAGGTAGCTGTCTGTAGGCAGCTATTCCCCTTACATCCTCCAGCTCATCCAGATAGAGTTCAATGTTTGAAAATTCTTTTATGTCACAGATGTGAACATAATCATCTTTAGAGGTTTGAGGTTTAGGCTTAGGCTTCTGTGTGAATTCGATTGAGGCTTTAGAGGGTGTTGATTTGATTCTTCTTTTCTGCTTCTTTGATGGTGGAGAAGAGGTTAGGAAGGTGGGCAATTTGATGGTGTCCCAATCAATTGGTTCCTCCTTGGGAATGATTGTTTCACCATGAATATTCATGAAGGGGTCAGGTACAATTGGTTCAGGAATAGAGGGTAGTGGTTTGGATATTGATTGGGTTTCTTCAGTCTTATCTACCTTCTTTCTCTTTGTATTGACCTTCTTTCTTTTCCCTTTCTGCCATTCTTCCTTACTTCTTTCCTCTATCTCAGTACCAACCATGTCCCCCATAGCTTCATCTTCACCTTTGTCTTCAATTTCTTTTTGTTCTTCAGCCTGACTTGACTTTAGCTGTTTTTCAAGCCTTGCTTGTGCTCTTTTATCAGCCTTTAGCTGTTTGGCTTCTTCCTTCAACCTTTTGGTTTCTTCCCTCCTGGCTATTGAGAATTTGGGATGTCCTTGCATCACACATATGTTCTTTCCCTCTCTGAAGATAATAGCCATGTTTCTCCTTACAGCCTCATCCATGGTCTCTTTGAGATATGCAATACTTCTACCTAAAAGCTTGTCCTCATCAGCTTTTGGAAGAGGAAAATCCACCTCTTTTAGAGGATTCTTTGTAGAGTCCTTATTGGATATGTTGTTGGGCTTGAGAACCATAGGTTGTAGATCTTTGGAAGAAGTTTCTCCATCCTTGTGCCTCCCTACTGGCTTGAGTTCCATAATAATTGATTCCACTTTTGTGCTATGCTTCACAGATTGTGATTGAGAAGTTGTAGAACCAAATATTAGTTGCATCTTTTCATCAATCTTCTTCCTTTGCTCTTTGACCTGCAATTCAGCTGCTGCTATCTGGATTAGATCAATTCCATCTAGCTTTCCTTTGACTTGAATAGTTGGAGAAGTTGTGATGACAGGAACTAGCACTTGAGAAATCTGAACTGTTGTAGATGCCTCTCCTTCCCCTTCCCTTTTATTCTCCCCCTTTTTGTTATCATCAAGGGTAGGGGTCAAGCCTTGTGCTTGTGCCAGCTGCATGAGTAGATTTGTTTGAGTTTGTTGATTCTGAAGAATGGTGACCATAGAGTCTTCAATGATTTGAACCCTATCTTCCAATCTGGCCAGCCTCTTGTCAGCATCAGATGCTTTCCTCAGTCTCCCCAACAAATCTTGCATAGTACCATAGGGTATAAGTGAATCCAATTTCTCAGCATTGTAGGATTTCAGATCAGCAATATCTAGCTTGAGCTCATCCACACTTAGATTTTGCTGGTAATGCTGCAACTGCAAGAGATGCAGAGAGTCCAGATGAGCTTGAAGAATTGCCTTGGTACCAGCATCCTGAGTCTCCTGAAGGGCCTGCTGAATTGTCATGACTTGTCTGACCAAAGTGACACCAAACTCTCCTGGTGTTGATGGTTTTGCCCATGCCCATGCAGGAAGATCAGGAACAGAACTTGGGCCTGCTACTCCCCCTAAGTTCATGCTCTCATTCAAAGAATTAGAGTCATCATCATTAGAATTTACATCAAATTCTTCAGATGGCTCACCAGCTTGAGAAGGCAGCCTGTTGACAGCAGCTTTATCTCTGAGAAGAGATTCTGAAGTGTGTACAATGTGTAGTGTCTGTTCTGCCTCCACATTGCCCTGTGCATCCAATAATTGATAGGCTAAAACAGGGTGAGTAAAAGTGTCAGCATCCAAGGAAATGTTATCAATGACAGCTTTGTAATTTGCTGAAATTGTCTTTCCTTATCTGCATCATCCACTTTCATTAACTCACTAGCAATGGCTGGATCCACCCTTATAGCTTCTATACCTGCCTTTCTCTCAATTTCTCTCTGTTCTTGCATCAGGAGCTCGCCCTGGCTCACACACACCCTCACACCCTCACCTTCACCTTCTAAGGTGGCACTCCTCTCACTCACTTTTGCCATGCTGGAAGAAATAGCATGCATTTGGTGACTCTCAACCTCTCCTTTTGCCTGGGAGCAACCCAGCCTCTCACTCAAAAGATCACTCCCTTCCGTCAAACCTAAAAGTGATTGTACAGTTTCCATGTCCTCTACAGTTGGAATTGTTTCTGTTAAGTGTGTAGAGACCATCAACGGATAGGGAGTATCCGTTGAAATAGAAACTGATGGTATCAACGGATAACTGCTGTTAAGCTTATCCGTTGAAGAACAACCACTCGTCAACGGATGAGAGATATCCGTTGAGGAAGGAAAAGATGTAGATATAAAAAGTGACATAATTGTTGAATCTGTGTGGATTGATTTTAAGTGAGGTAACACAGATTCTTCAACTACATCTGAAAGAATTGGCTGATGATCCAACAAATCATCTAAAAGATGATGATCATCAGGTTTTGAGTGGGGCTCCTCCCTGATTTTTAATGAGGGAGAATCAGGAATTGATGTGAATATCATATCCACATCCAGAGAGGGTGTTGGAGAGTTTGATGAATGGTGTGTTTCTATATTGAGAGAATGGGGCTGTGATTCCACATTTGCTGGAATCACATCAAGCTGAATTTGAGAAGGCACAGATACTGGTGGATGTATATGTGCTGTGTGTGTCCCTTTTGTGGAAACTAGGGTTTTGGCCTTCTTCTTCCTTGAAAAGGCTTTAAATGGTGAATGTGTGGCTTCAGTGTCCCTCCCTCTTTTGTTCTGTGTCCCTGGTTGGGGACTATTTTCAATAGTTACATCCTTTTGGGAGGATGCAACTAGGGATGTGCTGGACTCCTTTTGAACCACCACAGTCTTTTGAGAGACTGTGGCTTGGCTGGTTTGGGTACCACTCACCTCTCCCACCTTATCCTGGGGGGCTTTTTGATGTTCACCCCTCCCCTCACCACTCACACCCTGGTCACTCCCTTCAGGGTTTATGGTAGTTGTTACAACTGTTGTCTTTTGAGAAACAACAGAGGTAGGTTTCTTTGACTTGACTTTGGAAACTTTAGATTTGGTGGCTTTGGTATGAGCCTGTTTGGACAAAGACACAGGTTCCATAGCCACACTAGAAGGCAAAGAAACAGTGGGGTTGGAAGTAGTAGGAGTTATAGAAGTATTTACCTCACTTACCTGTGGTGCATTCATGATTGGCAAGTATACCAATGGCACCTGGTTGTTGAGGTTCATTCTCAAAAGGTCTGCAAGGACCCTTTTCTCTTGTGCCCAGCATTTGAGTTTATTATTCTCATTGGATATAACCAAACCTTCAGCAACATGGTTAGCCAATAACATAAAGAATCTAGCATAGTAGATGTTATGTGGTCTATTAGCTTTATTACCTAATCTGGAACCTAATTCTAGCATAACACAGTTGCTAAAATTAAAGTACCTATCAGAAACTAGCATATAGAGCATATTAACAAGAGATGAAGTGATAGCATCAAAATTGCTAATCTTCCCAGAGAAAACCTTAATAAAGGCATCTCCAAGAAAACTCCATTCTTTCCTAAGGCCTTTCCTTCTAATACTACCTAAACTAGCAGAATCAAAAGCATAGCCTATGGAATCTAGCATAGCAGAGACATCTTTATCAGTGTGTGGTGTCATGGCATTATTCTCAGGCAACTTAAAGCAAGATTGTAAATCATCACAATTAATGCAATAGTCCTTACCTTTGAGAGAGAAGGCAATAGTCATATCTGTGGAGTTGAACTCTGCAGTTGTCCAAATCTCCTCAATCACCTCACAGTAGATGGTTGGGGCTTCCAGCATTGCATAGCTTAGTTTGCAGTTTTTGATGAAGTCCATCATCTTGTAATAATCAGAATGGGCCTCATTCTTTTCAACCAAGGCTATGAAATTATTCTTTTCATAAACAAATCCTATTTGAGACATAATTTTGACTACTGGTGCCATTGTTGTGAGTAGAGGTTGCAGAGAAAAACTTGAAAATTTAGAGAGAAAGAGAATAAGAATTACAAGAAAGCGTAAAGTGAGAATAAGAGTTCAATTGGGCTTTTATACTTTCCTGAATTAAAACGTAAATAAAATGATTAAATGATACTTTTAAGTAAGTTATAGCCGTTCAAGAACAAAGAAAACTGTAGAAATTCTGAAAACTACCTTAAATACAATTACATACAACACTGTATATCTGTATCAACGGTTGAGTAAAAGAATCAACGGCTGTGACTCACTTATAGTAACTGACGTGACACTTCAACGGATAAGGGAAATAGTTATCCGTTGATGAACAACGCCATTTTATCCGTTGAAGGATAAAATTACCAGAAATGTATTTGTCTTTCAACGGATAATGAATATCCGTTGATAGAACAATTTTGGCTTTCAACGGATAGAGAATATCCGTTGATAGGATAAGTCTTAATTAAAGCCAACTTTGTTCTTGCAACAAATTTCATTTCAGGCTTCAAGACAGATTATATAGATGACATAGATTATGAATAATTAAGCATACCTAACTCACTTACTAATCTTGTGAATGTTGATTCATCAAGTGGCTTGGTAAATATGTCTGTAATCTGCTTTTCACTTGGAACAAAATGAAGTTCCACTGTACCTTTCATCACATGTTCCCTAATGAAGTGGTACTTGATATCAATGTGCTTGGTTCTTGAGTGCTGTACTGGATTTTCAGTAATGGCCATGTCACTTGTGTTGTCACAGAATATTGGAATTTTGTCAACAGTCAGACCATAGTCAAATAGTTGATTCCTCATCCATAGTATCTGTGCACAGCAACTACCAGCAGCAATGTACTCAGCTTCAGCTGTTGATGTGGAAACAGAATTCTGTTTCTTGCTGAACCATGATACAAGCTTGTTCCCTAGAAATTGACAGGTGCCTGTTGTGCTTTTCCTGTCTATTTTGCAACCTGCATAATCTGCATCTGAGTAGCTAATTAGATCAAAACCAGACTCTCTAGGGTACCAAATTCCTAGATTTGGAGTCCCCTTGAGATATCTAAAAATTCTTTTAATAGCCACTAAGTGAGATTCTTTAGGGTCAGCTTGAAATCTAGCACATAGACATGTAGAAAACATTATATCAGGTCTACTAGCAGTTAAATATAAAAGTGAGCCAACCATGCCTCTATAACTTGTAATATCCACAGACTTTTCAGCCTTGTTTAATTCAAGCTTAGTGGCAGTGGCCATGGGAGTTTTTGCAGGTGAACAATCCATTAAGTCAAACTTCTTTAAAATATCATAAATATATTTAGTTTGACTAATGAAAATTCCACCACTAACTTGTTTAACTTGTAAACCAAGAAAGTAAGTTAGCTCTCCCATCATGCTCATTTCATATTTACTTTGCATTAATTTAGCAAACTTTTTACAAAGCTTATCATCTGTAGATCCAAATATAATATCATCTACATAAATTTGTACAAGTATCTTAGAGCTATTAACATTTCTAAAGAAGAGAGTTTTGTCAACAGTACCTCTTGTGAAATGATTATCTAGAAGGAACTTTGACAAAGTCTCATGCCAGGCTCTAGGTGCTTGCTTTAGTCCATAGAGTGCTTTCAACAAATAATACACATGGTCTGGAAAATTTTGATCTTCAAAACCTGGAGGTTGGCTTACATAAACTTCTTCCTCCAATTCCCCATTTAGAAATGCACTCTTGACATCCATCTGATAGACTTTGAAATTGGCATTAGCTGCATAGGCTAGAAAGATTCTGATGGCTTCAAGTCTGGCAACTGGAGCAAATGTCTCATCAAAATCTATTCCCTCTTGTTGAGAATAGCCTTTAGCAACCAATCTGGCTTTATTCCTTATGACAATGCCATTTTCATCCATCTTGTTTCTGAATACCCATTTTGTGTCAATAGAACTCTTGTTCTTTGGCTTGGGTACCAGCTTCCATACTTTGTTCCTCTCAATTTGGTTTAGCTCCTCTTGCATTGCTAAAATCCAATCTGGATCCAATAGAGCTTCTTCCACTCTCTTAGGTTCCTCCTGTGATAGAAAGCTACTATACAGACATTCATCTTGAGTAGCCCTTCTAGTTTGTACTTTTCATGTAGCATCACCAATGATCAGTTCAAAAGGGTGATTCTTGGTCCATTTCCTTTGAGGTGGTAGATTAGCCCTAGATGAGGTTGCCTCAGTATTGTCATGATGTGAGATAGAATGTTGATTTGTTGAAACTCCCCCTGAGTTGCTGATCCTTTGAAACAAATTTGGAACTCTATCAACTGATGAAGTGAATTGATTATTCGTTGACAGACTGCGATCAACGGATGCTTCATTATGAACTTCAACAGATGATGCACTTTGTCTTTCAACGGATGCTGCAATGCTTCTTTCAACGGAAGATGAATTATGACTTTCAACGGATGCAGCATTCTGTGCATTATCCAAAGGCAGATTCTGAATTCTTCTTGAGATGCCTTCTTCATCATTCTCACTTTCACTATCATCAAAGTATATCTCAATGTTGTCAAATTTGAGTCCTTCATGATGTCCCTCATCTGTTAGTCCATCAATCTTTTTATCATCAAACACAACATGTACAGATTCCATGACAATGTTGGTTCTTAGATTGTAGACCCTATATGATTTTCCAGCAGAATAACCAACAAATATTCCTTCATCAGCCTTTGCATCAAACTTCCCTTTGTGATCAGATTGATTCCTTAAGATGTAGCATTTGCAACCAAAGACATGTAGAAAGTTTAAAGTTGGTTTTCTTCTCTTGAATAATTGATAGGGAGTCATGCATTTTGCCTGATTGATTAGAGAAATATTCTGAGTGTAACATGCACAGTTGACAGCCTCAGCCCAAAAATAAGTGGGGAGTTTTGACTCTTCAAGCATTGTCCTTGTAGCTTCAATTAGTGATCTGTTCTTCCTTTCCACCACACCATTTTGTTGTGGAGTTCTTGGAGCTGAGAACTCATGCATGATCCCACTTTCTTCACAGAACAACTTCATGGTTGAATTCTTGAACTCAGTTCCATTGTCACTCCTAATATTCCTTACTTTGAAATCAGGATGATTGTTGACTTGCTTGATATGATTGATGATGATTTCACTAGCTTCATCCTTTGATTTAAGAAAATAAACCCATGAAAACTTTGAGAAATCATCTACAATCACTAGGCAGTATCTTTTCCTTGAAATTGACAATACATTGACTGGTCCAAAAAGATCCATGTGTAGAAGTTGTAGTGGTTCATCAATTGCAGATTCAAGCTTCTTACTGAATGATACTTTCTTTTGCTTTCCTTTCTGACAAGCATCACACAGCCCATCCCTTATGAATTCCACTAGAGGCATACCTCTAACTATGTCTTTTTTGACTAGATCATTCATTGTCTTGAAATTCAAATAGGACAGCTTCTTGTGCCATAGCCAACTTTCAACTGGACTTGCTTTGCTGAGAAGACAAGTTATGGATTCTGCATCTGTAGAGTTGAAATCAGCTAAGTACACATTCCCTTTTCTAACTCCAGTTAGAACCACTTTATTGTCCTTTTTACTTGTGACAATACAGGCTTCAGAATTGAAGGAAACAGTATTCCCTCTGTCACATAGTTGACTGATGCTCAATAAATTATGTTTGAGACCATCAACCAATGCAACTTCATCAATGATGACATTTTCTTTTGAAATCAAGCCATATCCCATAGTGAATCCTTTGCTGTCATCTCCAAAGGTTATGCTAGGGCCAGCTCTTTCCTTAAACTCTGTGAGCAGGGTGAAATCTCCTGTCATGTGCCTTGAACAACCACTGTCCAAGTACCATAGATTTCTTCTTTGTCCCTGCACACAACAAAATCAATCAAGTTGATTTTGGTACCCAAGTTTCCTTGGGTCCAGCCTTGTTAGTCTTTTTCCTAGACTTCATTCCTCCTGCATCTTTTGACTTAGGTAACTTTGGGTCACCCTTGGTCTCAGATGTGGTTGGTTGAAGTGTAGGGTTAGTCACAGAATCATTTAACACATTTGTTTGAATTTGATAAGGCATAGGTTGTGCAAACATGTTATTCCACATAGGCATATTGTATGGCATTTGAGGCATACTAAATGCAGTAAAATAAGGATTGTTAATATATGGCATGTTTGCAAAATGTGCATGGGGATTCTGGTGAGACATAACAGGCATAGCATGCAGAGGTGACATAGACATTTTAGGCATGGAGGGATTTGAAGGCATGGGAGCATTTTTAACAGATTTGCAATTATCAGATAGGTGATTAATACTTTTACAATGCACACAGCTTTTTCTAGGAGCATACCTATCGGGTGTGTAATTGTTATATTTATTAATCCCTACCTTCCCATTTCTTTTAGATTTTCTTTTAGTTTCCTTCTTATCCTCAACCAACTTGAGCCTATCTTTTAGCTGATCTAAAGTCATGTGTCCTATATTCACCTTACTGACATCTCTGGATGTGCTAGCTCCTTCTTTGACAAAGTTCTTGAGAGTTAAATCATTCTTTTTATTGAGACTTTTATTTTTAAAAGAACTTGCTTGTTTTAATTGATGAGCCTTCAACGGATGCTCCTTTTCTTCCTTCAACGGATAACTTTCATCATCCGTTGATTCCACATCCGTTGACAATCCATCAATTAATTCTAACTCCTTTTTGTTTTTCTTCCAGGCATCCTCACAGAATGATTCAATTCCCTGAACCTTTGCAATCTGAACACTAACATCCCTAGATGTTTTCCAGGCCTTGATTACCTCTTGCTCACTTTCTAACTGTGTAGAAAGAATTTCTACTTTCTTAACAGCTTCTGCTAGTTCACTCTCAACAGTCAAGCATTTAAGTTTCATCTTTTCAAGCTCAATTACCTGATCCTCTAACACAGCATTCCTATCACTTAAAAACACATTATTCTCCTTGATCCTAGTGTTTTCTTTTGCTAGTGATTTAAGGGAAACACGCAAATGATATAATTCATTGGTCATATCATTTATGGCTTCATTGCATTCATGTTTAGAAAGCTGAGAGAGATCAGTAGTAATTACCTGGTTGCTTGATGAACTAGTTTCATTTTCATCAGAATTAGCCATCAGGGCTAGGTTGACATATTCCACATCATCATCTTCATTTACCCCATCTGCTGCCCAATCATCTTGAGTGAGAAAAGCTCTTTCCTTTTGTTTGAGCAAATCAAAATACTTCTTTTTGTAATCAACTTGCTCAAATTTCTTTTTCTCAGAATTTGGCTTCCTACACTCACTTGCAAAGTGTCCACTAATGCCACAGTTGTAACATTTGAACTTTGATTTGTCCACCATGTTTTTGTTTGGCTTAGTGAACTTTGTGTTTTTCCTGAACTTCATTTTTGCAAACCTCCTGGACAGAAAGGCCAAATGTTCTTCAATATCATCAGATTCATCCTGACTGGAATTGTCTTCATCCTCAGCAACTTGCTTTTTACCCTTGCTTGATTCTGATTTGCTTGTACCAATTTTGAGACTTGGCATTATCTTCTCCTCATTTCTGGCTTCCATCTTCTCACTGTCAGCTACAAGAGCAACTGTTCCTCCTTTTCTCTTTCCCTTTTCCAACAGCTCATCCTGCTCTATTTCAAGTTCATAAGTCTTCAGAATTCCATATAATCTTTCAAGTGTGAAGTTCTTATAATCTTGAGAATTTCTCAAAGAGACAGTCATGGGCTTCCACTCCTTTGGCAGAGACCTAAGAAATTTTAAGTTGGAATCCTTGACTTGGTACACTCTACCATACAGCTTCAATCCATTCAACAGTTTCTGAAACCTGTTGAAGGTATCATTTAGTGATTCACCTTCTTCAAAGTGAAAATATTCATACTGTTGAATAAGAAGCTGCATCTTATTTTCTCTGACCTGCTCAGTACCTTCACAGATGATTTGTACAGTATCCCAAACTTCCTTTGCAGTTTGGCTATTGATGACATTGTCAAACATATCTTGATCTAAGCCATTAAACAAAATGTTCATGGCTCTCTTATCCTTGCGGATTTATTCCATGTCTTCAATAGTCCATTCTGCTTTTGGCTTGGGAATGGACTGTCCAACAGCAACTGTTGCAGTAGCAGCTGTGGCTACTTTGTGAGGGATGTGAGGACCATTTTCAATACAGTTGATGTAGCTTTCATCTTGAGAAAGAAGATGTAAATGCATCTTCACTTTCCAGTGATGATAATTATCTTTTTCCAGGACCGGGATCTTTACACCAATATCCTTCCTATTCATGATGTTAGCAGGAGGATTCTTCTGTGCACTCATGATGTTAGCAGAATAGATCTTTAAACTCTTTGTATGTTAAGAGCTTGCTCTGATACCAATTGTTATTCCCAGTGGACTAACAATGAGATTTACAGAAGGGGGGTTGAATGTAAATCTCAAAACTTTTTCAAGTTTTGAGCAGTTTCTAAGGCTAAGTGTTTGAGTGATCAAATGTGTGTGAATTGCTTGAAGCTGATGCAGACAGATATATATTCAAACACAAATGTAATGAACACAAAGAACTTTAAAAAAAACTTTTCTGGTGGATTTGTTGTTCCACCAGAGATGTGTTATTTCAGAAAATCTGTGATTCAAAGAATTAAATCACAGCTGCTTCCTAGTACAAACTAGATGATTTTCTCTTTTGATATTTCTAAACAGCTCAAGGAAAATTCATATCTAATTACTAGCTGCTACTTGGTTTATATATCACCAAGTTTACAAGTGAAGACAAACTGTAAAATACAATTGAAAAGATTCTTCACATATTTCTTCTTCATTTCTCTATCCAATGCAATCTAGAGTAATCTGTAAATCTTTGAATACTTCTTTATTTGCATCAGAATGGAAATGCTGCATTTTCTTGATTCCTCCTAGAGGCTTCCACATTCCAGTATGTCTCTGTCAATCCATATGCCTCTGTCAGCTTGTGAATTGTCATTATCAACTGCTAATGAACTAAGCATCCGTTGAAGCTTTCATCCGTTATGCCTTATCCGTCGAGGCTTTATCCGTTGAAGCTTTATCCGTTGATGCATTATCAGTTGAAGTCTTTATCCGTTGAAGCACTTATCCGCTGATGGATATTATCCGTTGAAGCATTTATCCGTTGATGGATATTATCCGTTGAAGCATTGTTTCTTATCCGTTGAAGGTCTTCAATATCCGTTGACACTTCTTCACTTATACAAAATTACAAGGCATGAAATATTTACAATTAGCCCTCCTATTTGTACATCCATTAGTAGTCAACATGACTGATTATTTCCTAACAACATCTAAGAATTACAGCTTGATACCAGAGAGTGAAATGTGCTACAATACTAAACTTATTGCTAAGTAAAGCTACTCCTTCAATGGATAGCCAAGATGGTCTTATCCGTTGAGGCTACAAACACTAGATTTCTACTTAAGTGTTTTTCTTAACTTATCATCAAACTAATACACATATTCCTAACAAATATGTCTGTACTGGAGTATGAGAAGAAATTCACAGAGTTGTTAAGGTTTGTGACAAAGTACACCAGCACTGAGGAGGAAAAAGCGAAGAGATTTCAACAAGGATTAGAGCCTTGGATTAGAGATAGAGTGGCTATGTTTGAGCTTGATACTTATGCAAGAGTAGTACAAAAAGTTGCTCTGATTGAGAACAATGGGATGCAGTCAAGAAGGGAAAAGGATAACAAGAAGAGAAATGTTCCATTTTATGGAGAAAAGTCTGAAGCCGGAAATTCACAAGATAGGAATGTAAAGAGGTTTGGATTCCATAAAGGCAGAAATTTTCAAAAGAAGGGGAATTTGGGCAAAAGACAAGAATCGAAAGGGAACAACCAGACAAGTCAAGGACAAGTTGGAGAAAACAGATTCCAGAGACCGGAATGCAAGCATGGTGGAAGAAGGCACCCCGGAGTGTGTAATAAGCTAAGCATGACATGCTATAGGTGCAAGCAGAAGGGACATTTGGCAAACGAGTGTAAGATGCCGAAGCCAGGAGTTACATGTTACAAGTATGGAAAGACTGGACACATAGCTAGGGAGTGCAAGACAACCGGACCAATCAAAGCTTTAATGAATGTGGCAAGTACCTGTGCAAGCGTGCCAGCCGAGGTATTGGCATTACCTCCACCACCTACAACAACCCCGCAAGCAACAACAAGAACATTCGATCTGAAAATGAAGGATGCTGTTCAGAACTCTGAGGTGATAGCAGGTACACTTTTACTCAATAATGTCAAAGCTAAAGTATTGATTGATTCGGGAGCAACAAGATCTTTCATATCAGAAACTTTTGTTGATAAACTATAATGTGATAAAATGATTATGAGCGACGTAGTAATTATGGTAATTGCGAACTAGGAGAAGATTCCTGTGAATCAATTATGTCTGAAGTGTGAGATTGATATTTCGGGGCATAAGTTTTCAGCCGACTTGATACTCTTCAAGTTGGGAGAGTTCGATATAATTTTAGGTATGGATTGGTTAGGGAAGAATAACGCCCAGATTAATTGTAAGACCAAGAAAGTGTATTTAAAGACGAAGAGTAGAGAGAAGGTAGTATTTAAGGGATAGAGGCAAGAGCAACTGTTTCTTACAATCGTTCAGGCTAAAAAGCTACTTAGAAAAGGTTGTGAGTCGTTCCTAGCTTATATAGTGGATTCAGAAAAGGGCAACCCCAAAATAGAAGATATCCCCATAGTTAATGAGTTCCCAGATGTGTTTCCAGACGAACTACCAGGCTTACCACCAGATCGACAAATCGAGTTCGAGATCAACCTTGATCCGAGCACAGAACCAGTTTCAAAGGCCCCATATAGGATGGCACCAGCAGAAATGAAAGAGTTGGCGAGCCAGCTACAAGAATTGTTAGATAAGGGAGTGATACGGCCAAGTACGTCGCCATGGGGAGCACCTGTTCTGTTTGTAAAGAAGAAAGATGGAAGTATGCGGCTATGTATAGATTATCGGGAGTTGAATAAGGTAACGATCAAGAACCGCTACCCTCTACCAAGAATAGATGACCTATTTGATCAGCTAAAGGGAGCAAAGTGCTTTTCAAAGATTGACTTGAGATTAGGATACCATCAATTAAAGATCAATGAAGAAGATATTCCCAAGATAGCATTCAGGACCAGATATGGACATTATGAATTCCTAGTAATGCTGTTTGGATTGACTAATGCCCCGGCCGCATTTATGGATCTGATGAATCGGGTATTTAAAAAGTATTTGGACAAGTTCGTAGTAGTATTCATTGATGTCATCCTTATTTATTCAAAATCGGAAGAAGAACATAAGCAGCATCTATGGATAACATTGGAGATACTCCGACAAGAGAAGTTGTATGCCAAGTTTTCTAAATGTGAGTTTTGGTTAAAGGAAGTTCAATTTTTTGGACATGTCATTGGAGATGAAGGAGTTAAAGTAGATTTGGCAAAGATTGAGGCGATTATTAGTTGGGAGAGGCCAAAGACACCTACGGAAGTGCGAAGTTTTCTAGGATTGGCAGGGTACTATAGAAGGTTTGTCAAGGATTTTTCAAAAATTGCCACGCCATTGACTAAGCTAACCAGGAAGAATCAGAAGTTCGAATGGAGTGCATAATGTGAGGATAGCTTTCAAGAGTTGAAACAGAGATTGGTAACAGCTCCGGTGTTAGTACTACCAGATGACCAAGGAAACTTTGTGATATTCAGCGACGCTTCACATAAAGGATTGGGCTGTGTGTTAATGCAACACAGAAAGGTGATCGCGTATGCGTCAAGACAGTTGAAACCGCATGAGTTGAAGTACCCGACGCATGACTTGGAACTAGACGCCATAGTGTTTGCACTTTAGATTTGGAGACATTACCTCTACGGAGAGAAGTGTGAAATCTACACGGTTCACAAGAGTTTAAAGTACATTTTCACTCAGAAGGAGCTCAATATGAGGCAAAAGAGATGGTTGGAATTGATCAAGGACTACGATTTCTCGATAAATTATCATCCTGGAAAGGCGAATGTTGTAGCCGATGCATTAAGTAGGAAGGAGAGATTGAATATGATGGCAACACCAAAAGAATTGTCTGAAGAGATTAAAAAATTTGAATTAGAACTTTGTAATTATGGAATGGTTGGAGAAGTTTGTCGTGCGATAACTTTTCAGCCAACACTAGTGGAAAAGATAAGGAAATGTCAGGAAGAAGTAATGGAGAAAGAAAAGAATCAGCTAACTGGAGAAGAGATTGGCACTCAAAGGGATGAGCAAGGTATACTAAGGTTTTCCTCAAGAATTTGGATTCCTCATGTACCTGAATTGAAGAATGATATCCTATAAGAAGCCCACAATTCAAGATTTTCAATCCACCCGGGAAGCACCAAGATGTATCGGGACTTAAAGCAGAACTTTTGGTGGCCAAATATGAAGCGAGACGTGGCAGAATGGGTTGCGAAGTGTTATACTTGTCAGAAAGTGAAGGCAGAACATCAACGACCAAGCGGATTAATTCAGCCCCTAAAGATTCCAGAATGGAAATGGGAAAATATTGCTATAGACTTAATAGTGGGACTACCGCGAACAAAATCCGGACATGACGCTATATGGGTTATAGTTGATCTCCTTACGAAGTCGGTGCATTTCCTTCCAATTAATGAGAAGTCGTCATTGGACAAATTGGTTCATCTGTACAAGCGTGAAATCGTACTAAGACACGGAGTACCCGTATCAATAGTTTCAGATAGAGATCCTCGATTTAACTCGAGATTCTGGAAGCAATTTCAAAGTCTTGGCACGAAGTTGAACATGAGTACGGCGTACCACCCACAGACTGATGGTCAGAGTGAAAGGACAATTCAAACAATCGAAGACATGTTGCGCAGTTGTGCAATCGACTTTGCAGGAAGTTGGAACGACCGCTTGCCATTGATTGAATTCTCTTACAACAACAGCTATCACTCCAGTATTGGTATGCCACCATACGAAGCTTTGTATGGATGAAAATGTAGATCACCGACAAGTTGGGATGAGGTAGGAGAAGGAAGGATTCTAGGCTCGGAATTGGTACAACAGTTACATGAGACAGTCAAGTTAATTCAGAAAAGGTTGCTTGCTGCTCAAGATAGACAGAGGAAGTATGCGAATCCAGGGCGTAAGGATGTTAGATTCCGAGTAGGCGAAGCCGTTTTGTTGAAGGTGTCACCAAGAAAAGGGTTGTCTAGATTTGGCAAGAAAGGGAAGTTAGCACATAGATATATAGGTCCTTTTGAAATTTTGAGTCAAGTGGGGAAGGTAGCCTACGAGTTAGCCTTACCACCTCAGTATCAGCATGTGCATAATGTGTTCCATGTGTCATTACTTAAGAAGTACAATCCTGACGCCAGCCATGTGATTGAATATGAACTTGTAGAAATTCAGGAAGACCTGTCATTTGTGGAGCAACCTATCAAATTACTCGACTGGCAAGTAAAGAGTCTTAGGAATAAGTCGGTAAAGTTAGTGAAAGTACTTTGGAGGAACCCCAAGGTCGAAGAATCAACTTGGGAGTTAGAGTCTAATATGCGTTCCCGGTATCCTCATCTGTTCTCTTAGATTCTTGGGACAGAATCCTTTAAGGGGGAGAGGATTTTACGACCGGCATTTTATGTAATATTATCTGTGGATTTTGTGTGATATTAAAGACGAAAGTAAATATACTTAATGGTTGTACCTTGTGTGAATGAAAATTTTCTGCATTTTAAATTTGCTTTATGTAGTATATGATTTTTCAAAGCAAGAGTTTATTTATTTCCCTTATTTTTGATTTATAAGGAATATTCTAAACCTTGGAGAATTTTTCTTTCAAAAGTTATTTTGTTCACAAATTTCGAAAGTGATTTTATAAAATTTCTAAAAATCCAAGTTATTTTATGGTATAAATTTTATAATTTTTGTACTTGTATTTTATTTTATAAAAATAAATCTTTACAAATTTTATTTGTTATAATTAGCAAATTACATAGAAGACCTTGCATGCAAATCACCCTTCTATTCTCTCAAAGGGCAAATAAGATCTTTCCAACCCCACTAGCTCATTTGTTGATTACCAAATTACCACATTAGCCTTGCATACAAAATGGCCTAACTTTAGTTAGAGGACATTTTTGTACATTCTCACTTCCACTCATTATTTTGTCAACCAAAAAGCATAAAACTAAAATCAAAGTGGGAGAAGTCATTCCACTCACTCCACACTCCAACACACCATAATTTTTCTCTCCTCCCCCTCCCACCATTGCTCTCGGCCGAAGCATCATTCCCCTACCCCCTTCCATTTTTCACTTCATTCTTCATCTTCCCAAGTGTAAATCTTCTACCTACATTCATCTTATATACTTTCCAAGAGTTTTGTGACTTGGAAGTTGAAGTTCCATGGATGCATGTGTAGTTCTTATGTGATCTCCAAAGAGAAACTCTTAATTCTTGTGAATTCAAGAGCCCTCTATGAGATATATTTTATATATGTGCTAACTAAGTGTTTCATGGAGATATCATTCTTTAAAATCTTTTGCATGCTACAGAAATTTCATTATATATTTATGTTTAGCCATGCATGCTAGTTTTAAGATATTAAAATGATGATCAATCATGTTTTTCATGCTACTCTTTTCGAAAACATGTTGCTATGTCTAAAAATCTATAAAAATCTATAAGAGTTGGATGCTTGGTTATTAAGTGGGAGTTAAGGTGGAAAGGGATTAGTTAGTGTTTGCATTTTCCCAGATTTGATGCACTAGTTTTGGGGAAGTTTTAAATGAGCATTTGTTGTGCACTTTGAGGCCCAAGCAACCAGAAGCTAGCACTAGGAGTATATAAAAGGTTTTAGGTGTTTGTTGGAGGTTTGTAAGTCGTTTGGTTAGGTGCACGAGTGGAATCACAAAATCTGTCCAGCAGGGGACAGTTTTGTTGCAACTTAGAAATAGGAAGTCTTGACCATGTCATGGGTAGGCCCTCATTAGGCCCTGTTGGGCCTTAGTTAGAGGGAGTGTCAGAGGAGTTTTGCCAGCCATAGTTCATAAGATTTGAGTTAGAACCATGTGTCACAAGTTAGTTCAAGTCAGGGCGTTTTCTGCCCAGAAAAATATGGGAACCATGAACTTTAAGCTTAGGCCCAAGGAGACCCAAGCTAGGCCCTTGAGCCAAATTGAGTTTGGGAGATGCCTTATGATCAGAAGAGTCTAGTGTAGAAGTTTTGGAGGTAAACTTGTAGTGTAAGAGCGTCTAATGCACTGAAGAAACCATATATGTCATTCTGAAATTTTTCTTAGTAAGCACTTTCACTTATCACATAGTTTTAGAGCACTTATGACTGAGACCTAGGTTGACCATTATGGTTGCAAGATAGCATAAATCCATTAGAGTGAAAGGCCCAAGTGAGGGTCAATAGGTTTTGGATAGTTTAGTAAAGGGACATCGAGTTAGGAGACCAAAGTTGAAGACTTTGCCTAGTTTAGCGATCAAGTGACTTAGTTGGGGATCGAGATCATCCAAGCCTAGTGTTGCATTATGGTGTGTGTGATATTATTTGGTATTAAAATATGATATATGAGTATATGTGGCTATGTGTACAATTATATTTATAAGGTGAATATAAATTACGTGCATATAGGCCTAAGTGCCATTTGTGTTGTAAATAGGTTAAGTTGGTGAGAATATATTATAATGAGGATTATTATTATTTATGTAGGATCTCGAGACGAGGGTAAACTTTCCATAAAGGTCGAGTGAAGCTTCCAGTTGCTCCTACCAGCCAACCAGACCAGCCTTTCTCAAGGCAAGTGATTCAACCTGTCTTTCATATTCACTGCAAATGTGTAACAATTAGTTCATATATATTGATGCAATTATCCTGAGTCATTTTGATATACTTGAACCAAGCGATTCTTAAGTCTATCTTTGAATTATATAGAAATGCCTTGAACCCTCAAGTACGTATTGCAAGTAGATCAAAAGTCTTATCATGTTAGTATATCAAAGTAATTGGAATGCCATGATAAAATAAAGATTTGATATAAAATTTGATTGATCCTCTTGATTAACATGCTATTGATTCCTAGAATCTTGACATCTCACCCTAATGCTTGAACCCCAATAGAAAACTTTACATTGATACCTAAAAGCCAGATATTCTTCAAAGATTGTTCTTAACTGATTTGTTAACCCCTTTTTCATACCCTGAAGATGGACAATCCTGTTATACCTTGAGCTAAAAATCATTTCCTCATAACTTAACACTCCTCTTATTCATGAAGCTTATCTTCTTGATGTTCTAGTACTTGTACCTTGTCTAAAACCATTGCTTTAAGCCTAGCTTGGCATTATTCTTTCTTATTATCCAATAGCCTTGCTAAATTTCCTTGTCAAAGTTCTTGTATATGGAAACCTTTCAATTACCCTAATATAGTAAAGTCTAGTGGATCATGGCCCTGAGATTTAGTGTCATATTTCCAGTGTTTCAAGTTGATCTATAATCCCTTGATAAAAATGTTTACTACTTAAGAGATTTTATCATAAATCGGCATCAGTTTTTGAAATAATTAAAATATGAATTTTCAGTCCCAAAGGGGGATAAATGTTTTCTTTGAATAGTGGATCTGGACTGAGACGCGAGTCCTTTCCACACTTATATTGTAGGCTTAAAAGTTGCCTAGGGATCCCATTAATGTTTTAGAACCCAGCGAGGTTCGGGATTACTTCGCGGCTGATCACCGGCTGTAATCCGTAGCGTCATAAAATGATTTTGATTAAGATATGATTTTGAAAATGTTTTGATACAAGCAAATGATGCCATCACCCAAAATTTCATCTCTTGTTATTATTTGTTTTATCTTCGCATTGTCATTCTTTAATATATATCTCGATTTATGTTTTGTATCGTATTGTTTAGCACTTGTTGAGCATTTGGCTCACTCCTTGCTTTACCCTGATATTACAGCTAGCAGCTATGGTTAGATTCAAGCAGACGGCACGTAAGACCTGTGACGCTGATGCGTATGTCTGAGCTCAGGTAGAATAAGATATATTTTTGTGTGAGGACTCGATACTAAAATCAGTTGTAATAGATGGTAGTGTTGGGCTGTTCCAAACCCTAAACTGTAAGATCTTGGATTCGGTTATGTTTACTTTCTTCTAAATATTGTAATAATTATATTTATTTTGTTTGTTAAGTTGGGGGTGTGACATATAATCTGATTCCTATGACTTCTTATGACTTTAAGCTAACTCTAGCAATTATTTTGACATCAAGGCCTCACTTAAAAGATACACAAATGCAATGCACTTCTCTAAAGCTTTCAAAGGCAACTCTAATGGTGACTCTTGGGTGTTTTGGTGGAAATAAGGTATCTCCACGTTGGTCATTCACTCCAAAACAACTCTCAAGGGTTATTAAGACTCTAAACTTACTCTTAAAATTGGAATGACTCAAAGGCCTCACTCAGGCCTCCCTAGGCCTCAAGTGAAAGTTGACACAAAACTGTTTCCCCTGAATACCACACTGCCCTATTTTTACTAACTTAAAACTCATTTAGAGTCTCAACTCCCCTGAGCTTAGGCCTACCAAGTCCTTGCTAAAACTCACCTAAAATGACCTAAACTTCCAGTACAAAAATCTGCCTTGCTATAACCAATGTGACTCCTTCCACCTTAACTGCCTACTTCTCATCAAAACCAAATAACAATCGACAACCAACCAAGGAAAGTATTAACATACACTAGAAACTACTGATTAACACCATATAAGGTTAATTTACAATTTATTTAGCATGAAGATCACTTATAAAAAAAAGCAAAGTAATACATCACAAAGTAACACATCACAAGACAAACCATCACTTAGCATTTTTAAGCAAGAATTCAAAGTAAACATGCATGGTAACTTCATGACACCTACTGAACTTAAGCTCATACCATCATATATAATCTAAAATAGCATTATATCAAAGGAAATATGATATGCAACTCACAAAAATCAAGTATCAAGAGGTTAAAAGAACAACTATAATAGCAATATCATGTCTTCGAGTTTCTAAGCAAAAATTCAAACTATATTTTCAAAATAATCACCTGATATCTACTGAATATAATCACTTATCATCATGGAGTACTTTATCTTGCATTTTATAACCAAACCCACATCATGCATCTCACACAAGTCAAGTATCAAAGCACAAAATCAACAAGTATGGTTTTTACTTTGAAAATTACTTGTAAATCGACATGCAAGTACTATATCCAACATGCAAGTGCTAAAATCGACATGAAAGTACTAAAATTAAGGTATCTTGAAGGAAAAATAGCATGAACGAGTTTAAACTTGATAAAACAACATTTTTAAAGAATAATATTTTCAAAATCAACATGCATGATCATTCTTTATAAGAACTATCCAAGATCACACTCTAAACATTCGGCTCTTAAGAAGTCATTGCCAAATATTTATGAACAAGATTATGACTTGAAAAAATAGAAGTGTAACACCTCTCCAACATCACATCTTGCTTATTTCTATAAACCACCATGGTTGCAACCTTGAGTTCATAAGAACTAAGGCCTTAACTTCGGCTTTATCAACATGCACACACAAAACTCACCTTAAAATGAAGATACTCTACTTGGTAATGAAGGTCTTGGCTTGACTAGCTTTAGGGGTGAAAGAAGATGAAGAGAAATTGAAGAAAATGGCAAGAATGGGGGGTGGGGGTGAGTTTCGCCGAGAGGGAGAGAAGAGAGGAGAGGGGGAGATGTTTGAGTGTGTGTGTAATAAAAAAGAGGGCACTCACTTGATTTTTGTCTCTTCAATTTGATTAAAAAGATAGTGGAATGAGGAATGTACAATAATGTCCTTCTTTCTAGTTGTAACAAAATTGCATGCAAGGTTAAAGAGGTATACTAGCAAGTTAGTGGGGTTGGAATTGACGGTCTTAGCCTTGGACTCTTTTATAAACCAAAATGCATGCAAGGGTATACTAGTAATCTATTAATTGATAAAAGTATGATTAAAAAGAAAGGATTTTAGTAAATAAAATACAACTCCATAAATCATAAAATTAATACAATAATTACTATGAGATTTTAGAAGTTTTATAAAATTGTTTTCAAATATTTTGAACAAGAATATATTTTTAAAGAATTTTCTAGGATTATTACTCTAATATACAAGCCACATAAAAATATGATTAACAACTCTAAGTCACATAAGAAAATGCAAATAATTTGAATTCAAGCCACTATTATACGAATATAATATATCGCCTAATCGCAACTATTACAACCATTATTTAATCGCATAACGAAACTTGCTTGCGTACAATTAATCATACGCTTATAAATAATCTAACGATATTCTCAATGCCATTCAACGAAGAATATATACAAACACATTGAATTCACATAATTTCTGACATCTAATACACAAAAATTATATAGCACAAAACAGAATATCACATTACATTCATATCAAATATTTACAGGCATTACACTTATAATCATACCTAAACTTTTTCACTAGATATATGCCATATATAACCCTCAAAATTCGAGATCTCTATCTTATTAATTAATGTTATGATTCCTTTTCAATACTTTCTTCCCTGGTGGTCAAACCATTTACTGTCCATCATTGAAAACCCTACTAGTGAGAATTTAAATCATTCCGATAAGAGTTTCATAACTCAAATCCTTGATTAATAATTTAAACTCCTTTATTTAGATCCTTGTAAAATTCTCCCTAACATCAGTTTTATAAAAGATAATTGCTCTTTAAATAAAAGAATGTTTTCTTGAGATTGGTGGATCGGACTAAGACGCAAGCCCCTTTCACACTTATTATATTAGGCTTAAAAGATGCCTAGGGATCTCAATCACATTTTTTAGAACCCAGGGAGGTTCGGGATTACTTCGCGGCTGATCACCGGCTCTAATCCATAGCGTCATAAAATGATTTTGAGCAATGATTTGGTTACAAATGTTTTGACTTGAATAATGATGCCATACACCCCAAATTTCCAATGTATAAATTGCTATGATGTTAGTTTCTGTCTTATGATATACCTTGCTGAGCATTTGGCTCATTTCTTACTTTTCATTCATGATATATGAGCTAGCAAGTATGATTAGATTCAAGCAGACTGCTCGTAAGTCTACCGGTGGAGATGCTGAGGCTTATGTGAGAGCTCAGGTAGTATAGTTGGCTTTTATGTGAGGACCGGTAGCTTTATATATAAGTTGTAATAGTTGAAGTGTTGGATTGTTCAAACACTGAACCTTTGCGATCTTGAATTTTGTTGTTAACAACCATTTGTAATAACTCTATATTTTTATTCAGTTGTATTTTGTTAGTGTTATTTTGGGGCTTTGACATGGGGTTCTAACGGATTTATTTATGGATTTTAATAGTTAATTATTTTATAATATTTATTGTGTGGTGATTTATGAGTTCCTAATTTGGTTGTGCTTATTCGTCTTTGATGCGTAACTAACATATAAGATTGTTTGTTAATCTCTGTTGAAGCGACAGTGAATATAGAGGTTTAGAACTTGGCATGCTAGCATAGGTTTATGTTTGAATTGACATGCATAATTAGTGGGTAATTTTAACCATCTTATTCACCCTATGTAATCACGATAGATAACTTTTTCTTAAACCGTTATATTTTCAATCTTGATAGACATATAGGGACTAAGCATAATTGGTGTCTATTCAACTTCTATATTAATTATGGATGTTTGATAGTAGGGTATACGTATAACGAAAGCTAGCGTATACTAGTTTCGTGTTATCTAATTAGTTGTCATCACCATCACATGCTAGGGTTAAAAACATAAACTTTGAATGAAGTATTTAATGAAGTTAGAATTCCATATTTATTCTCATATAAGTAATTCAATCTTAATTCTCTTAGTTAATGCTATTTAGTATAATCTCTTAGTTAAATCAAAACTCAAATTGTTACTTGTCTTAGCATTGAACGATAACCATATATTGTTGAAAGGAATATGTCCTAAGTCCAATCAGGTATTAGGATTTAGGAATAACCTTTTATGTAATCTGCTCTGATACCATTGTTGGATTTTAATCGCAGCGGAGGCATGGTAAAACACTTTTACACACATAAAATCCAAATAAAAGCATATAAATCGTGGTAAAAATGAGGGGATCGATTACTAACCTTTAATATGCGATCCAAAAGCAACGTTCGGAGATCCTTAGCAGCTGCTCCTCAAATGTGAAGCACTCCACCGGTATCCACCAAGAAAACGACGTTAAGGAGGAGGAATTGGAGAGAATTTGGTTTTCTAAAACTTTTGGGTTTTTGGGGTTCAAATAAAAATAGGGTCTATAATAGTATATTTATAGGCAAAATTTTCAGCTGAAATTTTCCCATAAATATTATTATTATTATCCCATTTATTATTCTCATTAATAATTAAAATACCTTTTAATTATTAATCCTTTTTCTAAACAATTTAGAAATAATTCTCTCTCTTGATTTAATTTCCAAAAATTAAATCCTTAATTAATAATATTAAGACTTTTCTTAATTAATTTATAATCAATTAAATCTCATTTAATCAATTATTAAATTTTCCAATTAATTATTTATTTCATAAATAAATAATTATTAGCCATTATTAATTAATTCCTCCACCATTAAATCATTCTCTTTTTATGGTGTGACCCTGTAGGTTCAATATTAAGCCGGTAGTAGAAATAAATAATAATAAAACTATTTTATCATTATTTATATAAATTCTCTAATTTATTAAATATGATTAATTAATTAATCACATTTATTCTACATCGTGAGGGATACTTCTCAGCATATCGCGACTATCCGGATAATATGAATTCACTGCTTAGAATACCAAGAACCTATTCAGTGAATAGTTACCGTACAATAAACTCCTTCTACCCTACAATGTCCCGATTAAATACAAGGCATGGATCTCGTGTCAAGCCTATCTAATTTAATCACTTGCTTACCATTTACTATGCGTAGTTCTATGCAAATTAGAAACTCCTTTCTAATTTCATTCACTCTGGCCAGAGATTCCTGAACTAGCATAAGTGGATTAGCCTTGAACATTCATATGAATTTTCGATATGAGAGAAAGGATGATTCTGTCAACAACAAATTTCTATCTGTAAGAAAGGGTTATTAAGTGACGCCTCTTGACAATGCTCCACCCGATCTGGGAATCATCTGATTATTGATTATTGATTTGAAATATTTAATCTAAAAGGAAGAATCTCTTTATAATATGATTATGATTGTAACGTAATATAATCCCTCTAAAATTAAATAATATCAAGTAGTAATTGGCCAATGATATAACGGGCTTGTGTCGGTCATAGCCTTCCAATATGATAGAAAAGTAGTTCTTATTTTTGAATCATTGTCGGTTCGTGCTACAGCCGAGGGCTTTGATTTCGAAATAAGAAATACTTGTCTATTACATAGAGATGTGTACATTGAATAAGAATCTAAAGGTCGGTACGTGCCACAGCCGTGGGCCTTTGGGGACTGATTCAACTGTACGGAATGTTGGGTTAGACTTGACTTAAAATATTGAGTTTGTCGTGCCACAGTCGAGACTCAATTATTCAAGAGGCTAAAGTTTGATTAGGGAATAACATAAGATGTAATTGACAAGAGTTGTCTGCCTATTGAACATTACATGGCGGTTCGTGCTACAACCGGGGTTGTGTAATGGAATGTAGGATCTCTATTCCCACTAGCATTATGAATGCTTAATTTTTCACGTAGGGGGTTGAATAAATTAGGTAAACTAGTGGGAGCCACTTATGAATAAAGACCCGATTCATATAGTATTTTAAAATGAAATCAAATATTTACTAAGTGTTGTTATGTGATTATCATTTACAGATTTACTTTATAAATTATGTCTTCTGCACTATCACTCAGGAGCATACTGGATGCTCACAAATTGACTGGTCCTAATTATGCTGACTAGTTTCGAAACTTGAGAATTGTTCTCAAGATTGAGAAGCTGGAATACGTGATTGACTCACCTAAGCCTACTGAACCTGCTAGTGATGCACATAATGATGAACATGTTATGTATCGTAAGTGGATAGATGATGCAAATGTTGCTCAATGCATCATGCTAGCTTCCATGAACATTGAGCTACAGAAGCAACATGAGCATATGGATGCTCACACTATCCTAATGCATCTACAAGAGTTGTATGATATGGCGGGGAGGACAACTCGATATGAGATATCGAAGGAGTTGTTCGGTTGTAGGATGTCTGAGGGATCATCTGTGAATGACCATGTACTTAAGATGATCAATTTGATTGAACGTCTTGGACAACTTGGTTTTGCCATGGATGGGGAGCTGAGCCAAGATTTGGTCTTGCAATCACTTCTGAGTTCGTTCTCGCAGTTTGTTGTGAACTTTCACATGAATAAGTTGGATGTCAGCCTGCCTGAACTCCACAACATGTTGAAGACTGCGGAATCAAATTTTCCCCCTAAGAAGAGTTCTGTTCTTCTAATTGGTGAAGGTTCCAATCCTAAGAAAAGGAAGAGGAACTCTTCCAAGAAGAAGAAAGTAGGTGAAGAAAAGCCGGTTCCACCAAAAGCTGAAGACCCCAAGAGCAAAGTTGTTTGCTTTTACTGTAATAAGGTGGGGCACTGGAAGAGGAACTGCAAGGTTTACCTTGCAGAATTTAAGAAGAAGAAGGGTAGTGAGTCTACCGCTTCTGATTCAGGTATGTTCATGATAGAAGTGAATATGTCATTAAATCAAATTTCTACTTGGGTATTAGATACAGCCTGTGGTTCTCAAATCTGCAATTTGTTGCAGGGACCAAGGAGAAGTAGGACTCTTGAGGAAGAGGAGGTGATTCTACTGATGGGAAATGGAGCAAGAGTTGCTGCTGAAGATGTAGAATCATTTCATTTACATATGCCTACGGGCAAGACTATTGTTTTAAATAATTGTTATTTTCTTCCCTCGATTGTGAGGAATATTATTCCCATGTTAGACTTGGCTGGATTTTCATTTATTATTGAGAATAATGAATGTTCTATTCTTAGAGATAATATTCTTTATGGACGTGGTGCTTTAAATAATGGTCTGTATATATGTGACATAATTTACTTCAGATTGAACAAACTAATAAAAGAAAAGGGATGATGAAAATCTCACTTTATAGTGGCAATGCAGTCTCCATTTAGTAGACATGGACAGAAGACTGCAAATTTGCTAGGAATGGTACACACAGATGTATGTGGACCAATGTCTAAGCAAGTCATGGGTGGATTTTCATACTTCATTACTTTCATAGATGATAGATCTAGATTCAGATATGTGTTTGATGAAACACAAGTCTGAGGCCTTTGAAAAGTTCAAAGAATATAAATATGAAGTGGAGAAACAAACCAAACATAGTATTATAATTCTTCGATTAGATCGAGGTGGTGAATACTTGAATGGAGAGTTTCTGGATTATCTCAAAGTAAATGGTATAGTCTCCCAGTGGACGCCTCCAGATTGGTATCTGAAAGGAGAAATCGAACTCTGTTAGACATGGTTCGGTCCATGATGAGCTATGCAAATCTTCCAGTATTCCTATGGGGTTATGCATTGGAAACCTCAGCATATTTACTGAATAAGGTGCTTTCCAAATCTGTTCCTCAAACTCCGTATGAGATATGGAAAGAAAGGAAACCGAGTCTTAAACACGTTAAGATTTGGGGATGTCCAGCTTATGTCAAGTAAGTTGACCCAGATAAGCTGGAATATCGATCCGTAAAATGTAGTTTTGTGGGATATCCTAAAGAGACTTTAGGGTATGACTTTTACACCGATCATCGGGTGTTTGTCTCCAGACATGCTACCTTCTTGGAAAAGGAGTTTATCCTTGAAGGAAACAGTGGGAGCAAAATTGAACTTGATAAAGTTCAAGAAGCACAAACTACTACGGATCAAGTGGAAACACCTGTTCTAACTTAACAACCTTTTGTGGAACAGCCCATTCATAGAACAGGGAGAGTGTCTCGCCAACCTAAGAGGTAATATGGCCTTGTCATTAAGAATGACAATGAGTTGTCGATCATTGATGATGACGACCCTGTGACCTATAATGAGGCTATGAGTAGTGTTGACTCAGAGAAATGGCATAATGCCATGAAATCCAGAATGGAATCTATGTATAAGGTATACAAAAGATAGATTATAGCAGATGGCCAGGTGGAGACCTATAAGGCCAGGCTTGTGGCAAAAGGATTCAAACAAAGGCAATGGATTGACTTTGATGAAACCTTTTACCTGTAGCCCTGTTAAAATCAGTTCGGATTTTGCTTGCGATTGCTGCTTACTACGACTATGAGATCTGGCAATTAGCCAGATGGTTTTCTTTCCGAGGGAAATGAAAACCTAGTGTGTAAGCTGCTGCGAACTATATATGGTTTAAAGCAAGCTTCTCGTAGATGGAATATCCGTTTTGATGAGACAATCAAAGAGTTTGATTTTATCAAAAATGTAGATGAACCATGCGTCTAGAAAAGGGTTAGTGGGAGCGCGGTAACATTTCTTGTATTGTATTGAAATAGTGTTGACACACATAACAACATAGCAGACCCACTCACAAAGCTACTTTCTGAAAGTCACTTTGATCGTCATAAAGACTAGATGGGTATTAGATACCAGAGTAATTGGCTTTAGTACAAGTGGGAGATTGAAAGGAATATGTCCTAAGTCCAATCAGGTATTAGGATTTAGGAATAACCTTTTATGTAATCTGTTTTGATTCCATTGATATTAATAAAAGACTTGTTTTGTTTTTATTACGGGCTTTATCTATTTAAGTGTTTAAATAAGATATACCATAGTTTAGAGTAAAGCTTTTTATGGATTATGATGAGATCATAATAGTGAGACCTAAAAGATGATAACTCTAAACTTAAATAGTTCCTGGTCGTAGGATTACTAACTGGTAAATAATAATCCGCAGAGATCGGTACATACTATGCTTGCTTCATTATGAAGGATGTCTGTTCTCATAGACATTTGTGTGGTGACACTATAGCTAGTATGTAGGTGCTTATTATAGTATAAGTTCACTGAACATGACTCGCACAGCTGAACAACTGATGGAGTTCACTCACGTGTCAGCAGTTGTTCACATAGTGATAGTTGTACAAGTATCCTTAGACTTGAGGTCATCATAGTCATCTTGTGTACACTGAACTATGCTTTGGTTTAGTTCTTAGTCTCCAGGGACAATTATTAGGGCTCTACTGGGTATAGGAATTTGTACACGAAGATAGTGTATGATCAATAAAGGATCTACCCCTTCCAGTGAAGGAAGCGAATGTTCAAGGCTGATCCACTTATGCTAGTTCAGGAATCTCTGGCCAGAGTGAATGAAATTAGAAAGGAGTTTCTAATTTGCATAGAACTACGCATAGTAAATGGTAAGCAAGTGATTAAATTAGATAGGCTTGACACGAGATCCATGCCTTGTATTTAATCAGGACATTGTAGGGTAGAAGGAGTTTATTGTACGGTAACTATTCACTGAATAGGTTCTTGGTATTCTAAGCAGTGAATTCATATTCTCCGGATAGTCGCGATATGCTGAGAAGTATCCCTCACGATGTAGAATAAATATGATTAATTAATTAATCATATTTAATAAATTAGAGAATTTATATAAATAATGATAAAATAGTTTTATTATTATTTATTTCTACTACCGGCTTAATATTGAACCTACAGGGTCACACCATAAAAAGAGAATGATTTAATGGTGGAGGAATTAATTAATATTGGCTAATAATTATTTATTTATGAAATAAATAATTAATTGGCAAATTTAATAATTGATTAAATGAGATTTAATTGATTATAAATTAATTAAGAAAAGTTCTTAATATTATTAATTAAGGATTTAATTTTTGGAAATTAAATCAAGAGAGAGAATTATTTCTAAAGTGTTTAGAAAAAGGATTAATAATTAAAAGGTGTTTTAATTATTAATGAGAATAATAAATGGGATAATAATAATAATATTTATGGGAAAATTTCAGCTGAAAATTTTGTCTATAAATATACTATTATAGACCCTATTTTTATTTGAACCCCAAAAACCCAAAAGTTTTAGAAAACCAAATTCTCTCCACCTCCTCCTCCTCCTTAACGTCGTTTTCTTGGTGGATACCGGTGGAGTACTTCACGTTTGAGGAGCAGCTGCTAAGGATCTCCGAACGTTGCTTTTGGATCGCATATTAAAGGTTAGTAATCGATCCCCTCGTTTTTACCATGATTTATATGCGTTTATTTGGATTTTATGTGTGTAAAGGTGTTTTACCATGCCTCCGCTGCGATTAAAATCCAACAATTGTTGCATAGGTGCATAATCTGAACTTAACTTAAACCAGTGTCTGTGGGAACGAACTTGACTTATATCTTATACTACTTGTGATCACATACGCTTGCGTGTATTTTGGCATTTAATTTACAGCGATCAATAGTGATCATGAAAACAATGAAGACATGTAATAAATGGCTACTCTATTGGTTAAAAACTTCAAGAAGATGGTCTACAAGAACTTCAAGCAAGGGAAAAGGTTTTCTAGAAAGGGTTCTAGTTCCTCAAACTCTGATAAGAGGAATGAAAGAGGAAATACTGACTAGAAGGAATCAAAGAATGGAAAATTTGAAAAGTCAAAGGAAAGGTGCTATAACTGTGAATGAATTGGACACTTTCCAGCCGACTGCAGAAAACCGAAGGCTGAGAAGAAACAAGCCTTGATCACAAAGAAGAAACATTGGGATCATTCATCATATTTAGATGATGGTGTTAACTATGCCCTTATAGAAAATGCCGAAGCTGAGGCCGACACTACTGAATTAAAGGTACCTGAAACCACACTTGCTTTGGCTACTGATGATATCTGTAAATTAAGATTGTTTCTTAAATCTCTGCATGTTAGTTATAGGGATCAAACTTTATATAATAAGAGAATCAAGAGTGAAAACTCTGAGTTAAAGAAAAGGAATGATCACCTAGAAATTGAGTTACTTTCCATGCTACAAATTCAAGAAGAAAGAGACAATGATATTTATGTTAAAGAAAAACTGTTAGGAATGCATGCTTATCCAGAAAAGGAGTTAGCTAAAGAAAGAGAGGTTATTCAGCTTTGGACTAACTCAAAAAAGTATAGAAAATGGTTGTTGGGGATCAGGATTTGCAAATATATCTAATTCTGATAAGAAAAATGGAAAAGAAACTGAGAAGGTTAAACCAACAAATACTGATCATAAGTTAATACTGAACAAAGTTCAGCTAAAACCCATTAAGTTTAGTTCATGTGTTGATGTTGTTAAGTCAATTCATGAGGTTGGTTCAACCTCAGCACCTAAACCAAACTTAAATAGTGATAAGAGTGAACAAGCTCACACAAGAAAAATAAATATTAGTTTAATGTCTCATAAACATCTTAAGCACAAGATGAAGGAATTATACATGAAAGACAAGGAGAAAAAGCCTAGGAAAAATAGGAATGGTAAAGTAGGTGTTAATGAAAATGGTACTTATAAAACTATTTCTAATGCACCTAGAAAGTCATGCTTGAACTATGGTAGTACTAGTCTTCTTTTGCAGGAAGAATAAGGGGATAAATATTGTTCTTGCCAAATCAGAGTTTAGGAATAGAACAGTTAAATATAAACCACATAATCCTTCTTTACATTGTGGCAGTGTGTGGCACTCTATTTATACATGTAAAGAGTATCACAGTTTATGTTATGATTATTATGAACTGAAACTCTCTTTATATGAAGCAAAAACTTTTTCTGCATGTGAAAATACTGATAG
This sequence comes from Apium graveolens, assembly GCF_009905375.1. Lineage (NCBI taxonomy): Eukaryota > Viridiplantae > Streptophyta > Magnoliopsida > Apiales > Apiaceae > Apium > Apium graveolens. Next base: position 19,395 of record NW_027419758.1, on the reverse strand, counting down.
TAAGAATGTTAACATAAACTCTGATATGAAGTCTTCTGTTGTATATGTTAACAAAATTAAAAAGGGCAAAGAATCCAAGCAAGTATGGGTCCTTAAAAACACTAATTGATTTAAAAACTGATCATAGGTTAACAGGAGAAATTCTCTAGTCTTGGATAGTGGATGCTCAGGACACATGACTGGTTATAAGTCCCTGCTATCAGAGTTTAAGGAGAAGGTTGGCCCAAGTGTTTCTTATGGAGATGGAAACCTAGGAAAAATCAAACTTGGGAATGTCATCATTGAAGATGTAGCTCTGGTTGCAGGACTCAAGCATAATTTGATCAGTGTGACTCAGATTTGTGACAGAGGTTACCATGTGAATTTTGCTGAGGAACATTGTGAAATTGTCAATAAATCTGATGGCAAGATTGTAAGGACTGGTGTAAGAAATGGTAACTTATATGAAGCCAAGGTCTCCATAAATACTGATGGATTAGAAGTTTATCTACTTAGTAGAGCATCTGTGGAAGACAGCTGGAACTAGCATAAAAGACTTTTCATCTCAATTTAACAACATTAATAAACTTGTGAGGAAATATCTTGTAAGAGGATTGTCCAATACATTATTTACTCCTGATGGCTTATGTGACTCATTCCAGAAAGCCAAGTAAAGGAAAATATCTTTCAAGAGTAAAACTGAATCCTCCATTCTTGAACCATATCATCTACTTCATATTGATCTCTTTGGTCCAGTCAATATAGTTTTTATGCAAGACATGCCTGTACTATAACAAGACTAAGTCAAATTGAGAACCCTAAGTAAGTTTTATGGTAATCTATGTTTGCATTGTGTATTGTAACACTTAAGTCTATAAAAATGTAAATAGACTAGAGTGGAGTATTTTTGTGTAAATAGTCTCAAGCCTAAGAATAAGCTTTGGAAGAAGATCATGCCTCAGAGAAAGTATGAAGAAGCTTGGAGTTGAATAAATCTATTTTGTGAAAAAAAATTAAGTTAAGAAGTCTACAAGTCACAGATTTTGTGTTATAGAGAAGTCATTCGAGAACTCTAGAATGACTTATCGAGAAGTCAAGAAAAGCTACTAGAGAACTCAGAGATATTGACAAGCAAAATTGAAGACATAAAGAATGGAGATATCGATAAGTCATTTCTTCACTAGAGAACTTAGAGTTATCGATAAGCCAATTTATCACTGGAAAACTCAGAGTTATCGATAAGCCAAAGTGAAGACATAAAGATGAGAGATCTCGATAAGCCAAATTCTCTTATAGAGAACTCATAGACTTCGATAAGTCAAAACAACAATACAGGGATGGGAGATCTCGATAAGCCATTATACTTATTGAGATGTCAAGTTCTCTATATACCACAATGGAGATCTCGAGGTAAAACTCAAAGTACAAAGTGCAAACCAATTAGATATCCAAGATTATCAATCAACAAACAATCCAATCAGTTGGATTGATAAGTCTACAAAAAGCATCTTGAAGAGTACAAGATCAAAGTCCAAGATTAACTGGAAAAGTAAATTCACAGGTGTGCAAGATTAGCAAAGATACACCAAGCCAGAAATAGAAAGATTTGGTTATCCAAAAATAGGGTTTTGTACATACTATTGCACACTGTGTAATAACCAGTGTTTACTGTTCTATAAAGTAAACACTGGATGCTTTGTTTCAATGTAACAATTTGATCAGAAATCTTGTATTCCCTCAAGGAAGAAGCTAAACTCTTTATTAAAAAGAGCCTAGAAATTTTGTAGCAAGACATTCTTAATTTTAATCTAAAATTAAGTGAGTTTTGAAAGATCTGTGTTCACTATTGTTATTTGTTTAATTTCAGTATTATCACATTTCACTATAAGGTTTAATTTACTTGTTCACCACCATAAACAAATCAAGAAAAGCAGAAAAATACAAAAACACATTCACCCCCCCCCCTCTGTGTGTAATTCATTACCTAACAAGCGGTATTAGAGCAAAATCCAAAAGTAAACAGATTCAAAATCTTGGAAGAATAAATACAAAGAAAACCAGTAGCATCAAAATCCCTAATTTTGATAAGACTAACTATACTCTATGGAAGAAGAAAAAGTTGTTGTTTGTCAGAATGGCCAATCCACTATACATTCAGATTCTCAAGAATGGGCCTTTCACTCCAATGGTGAGAGTTGAGGAATCTACAGATGGACACATGATCATTCCAGCTCATTATTCTCCTAAAGATCCTTCATAATACACTGAGCTTGACAAAGAAAAAATTTCCTTAGATAGTGGCTTGCAGCTGATCTTAATAGAGTCACTTGACAATGTAATGTACAACAACATTGTCAACTGTGACATTGCTAAGCAGATCTGGGAAAAGATAGAGATACTGTGTGAAGGGACAGAGGAAGTTAGGTCAAATCAAAGAAGGATACTGATTTCACAGTATGGGGGTTTCATGGTTAAGCCAAAGGAAAGCATTAATGATGTGTTTGAAAGGTTTAACAAGCTGATTAATGGCTTGCAGCTGCATGATAAATATTATGAAGCTGAAGAAGTGAACTTAAAGTTCTTGCTCACACTCCCTGACCATTTGGAACAGAAAATTTCAGCAATCAGAGAAGGGTGAGACTTGAGCAGATTAAGTCTGGAAGTTTTATATGGAATCTTAAAAACATATGAATTGGAAATGATTCAAAGGAAATCATTAGGAGCTGGTCAGGGGCATATTGTATGTGGTTCAAGTGCTCTTATTGTTAATGAAAGCCAGACTTCTAATGATGAGCCAAGATTCCAGACTCCAAGTGTCTCAACTAGTGAGCAAAGAAATAATGATTCACAGGAACAAGTCATATTAGAATTGGAAAAAGATGAGTTCTACACCCTGGATGAACTTGATGAGCTAGATCAATCAATGGCCTATCTGGAAAGAAAGTTCTCTAATATTATAGTAAAGAAGCCAAGATTCTTCAAAGGAAAAGGACAATCATTCAACAAAGACAACAACTGGAAAGAAAAAGGGAAGTACACAACTGATAGCAAAAATGGCTACAAAATGTGATCTATTGACAGATCAAGGATAAGGTGCTATAACTGTGATAAGCTAGGACATTTTGCTACAGAATGCTGGAAACCCAAGAAAGCAAATAAAGATAAAGCTTATCTTGAACCGGAAGCAAAGTATGAAGCTCTTCTGAAAAAATAGCAAAGCAAAGCTTATATTACAGAGGGAAAGAGTTGGGATGATTCTGATAATGATGAAGATGGGGAAGTTGGAAATTATGCATTTATGGCCTTGGAGAAAGGAGAGTCATCCTCATAAAAAACACAGGTACCAACTCTTACCACCATTGATTTAAATGTGAATCAATATAAGGAAACTGTTCAAAAGATGACCACAAAAATGTTTCACATTCATAAAAGTATGGTTGCTGCTAATGAAGAGGTAAGCAGACTGACAAAGATAAATGAAAATCTTGAAAATAAGAAATAAGAAACTGAATTGTTGATGGTAGGGCTTGAAGCTGTGAAACAAGAAAATGCATATTTGAAGAAGAAGCTCAAGTGTGCAAATGAGATTGAGGCAGTGTTAAGGGAGAAGCTAGAGAAGAATGAAGTTAAATTAACATCCTTCAAGAATGCATCTGAGTTGGTTGGATTATATCATGAGAAAAACAAACCATGTGCTAGCATAGCTATAGGATTTGATTACGAGGCTTTGAACAACAAAAAGGAAGTTGTAGATGACAAAGACAAGAGCATTGATAGTGAAGATGTCCTAGTAATACTGAGAAAAGTTAAGTTAACTATGTTCAAGGATGGAGAAATTAACTTTAGTAAAAATGAGTTGATAATTAAACATAAGTTATCAGATTAAATACAGCAAACACAAATGAAGAAAGCTCTCCTGTTACTGAAGTTAAAATGAAACTCATGGATAACCAAGATTCCAAGACACCTATCAAGGAAATAAAAACTAAAGATGCAAGAAAGAAGAAGAAGAATAGAAATGGGAAGATTGGAATAAAAAAAGCAACAACTTTGCTTATGTTGCAGATGCTCCAAGGAAGAAATGTGAAAAGTGTGGCTCTGTGAATCACCTAAAATATCTTTGTAAAAAGATGGTTAGCAAGCCAGTTGAGGGAGCCGGCAAGTATAATGAAGCCAAGGCAAATGATCCCTATACATTTTGTGATAAGTTTGACTGCATTCTCTGTAATCTAAAAGTAATGAAGAGTTGCCATAAGTTGAGAGTAGATCTCAAAGAAGTCAGTATTGGATCTACAACTGCAAGGGAGAATGCACAAACATCTATGAATATTATTCTCTCTAAGACTTCTAACTCTACTTCTGCTAAATCAGTTAACAAGAAGAAAGTACCCAACACTGCTTGGATTGCTAAACACACTTAAAACTCATTGTATTCAGGGAAAAATGAAGAAGGTCATATGGATCATAGACAGTGGATGCTCCAGGAATATGAAATGTGATAAGGCCTTGCTATCACAATTTGAGGAGAAGGCTGGCCCTTTGATGACCTTTAGAGACAAATCAAAGGATTGACAATGGGATATGGCAAGATTGTTTCTGGAAATGTTGTCATTGATGATGAAGCATTGGTAGCTGGTCTTGAAGTAAATCTTCTCAGTGTCAGCCAATTTGCAGACAAAGGTTTTAAAGTTTTATTTGACAAAGAAGAATATATCTTTATCAGCAAGAAAACTGATGAAGTTTCTTTAAAAGGAGCAAGAAAAAGAAGCTTGTTTGTTACAGAATTGGACTCAACAAATGAGAATGGAATTTGTTGCTTCTACACCAAGGCATCCATAGAGCAAAGCAAGTTATGGCATAAGAAACTCTCACATTTAAACTACAAGGCAATCAACACTCTGGTCAAGAAAGAGTTGGTAAGAGACATGTCAAAATTAGAGTTTGCTCAAATTGAAGTTTATGAAGCCTGTCAGAAAGGAAAAATGAAAAGATCAAGTCACAATTCAAAAACTGTGAATTCCATAAGTGCACCATTGCAACTTATTCACATGGACTTTTTGGGCGAGTAAATGTCTTATCAATTTCAAGAAACAAATATGCACTTGTGATGGTGGATGATTTCTCAAGATATACTTGGGTAGAATTTATGAACTCTAAAGATGAAACTCCACACATCATAATTGAGCACATAAAGAAGATAGAAAAATAGGATGAAGATCAAAACTGTGTAAAGAGATTGAGATGTGATAATGAGACAGAATTCAGAAATGCAATATTGAGTGAATTCTACAAAAACAAAGGCATTGTTCAAGATTTCTCTGCTGCTAGAACACCTCAACAAAATGGGGTAGTGTAGAGAAAGAACAGAACATTAGTAGAAACTATAAGGACAATGCTACAAGATGCCAATCTTCCAACTAGTTTTTGGGAATAAGCTGTTAATACTGCATGTTACACTCAAAACTAATATCTCATCAACAAGATTTATGGCAAACCACCTTACTCAATCATGTCTAAAAGAAAGCCTACTGTAAAGCATCTTCATGTGTTTGGAAACAAGTGTTACATTTTAAAAGACAACTCTGAATATGTGGGAAAATTTGACTCAAAGGTTTTTAAAGCAATTTTTCCGGGATATTCATTGGAGAGAACTGCCTACAAGGTTTATGTAATTGATCAAAAGAAAATCATGGAAAACACAAATGCGACTTTTGATGATAATGAAGCCGAAGCCCTTGCATTTGAAAATCTCAACATTAACAGTGATTCTGATGAAGAAGCTGAAGACAATGCACAATATATGATGAATGAAGAGACTACTAAACAGGAAAATCATGGAAATGGAACCCCATATCAAACACCTGAATTTAATAGCACAAACTCAGGGGGAGAAAGAGAAGAAGGATCTACTAGACATACCAATAATGAAGAAAATGATGAAGGCACCAGTCAACAGACTCATACCAGAAAATGGGATATGAGTCACAATCCAAATGCAATAATTGGTGATCCCAATGCTGGTACAAGGAATAGAAGTGCAACTGCTAATGAGTGCCTACATGCATGCTTACTGTCTCAAGTAGAGCCTAAGAAAACTGAAGAAGCTCTTAGGGATTCTGATTGGATATCTGCCATGCAATAAGAGCTTAATCAGTTTGAGAGAAACAAAGTTTGGGAATTAGTTCCTGCACCAAAGAACAGAAGTGTAATTGGAACAAAATGGGTGTTCAGGAACAAGATGGATGAAAATAGTATAGTTACCAGAACCAAGGTAAGGTTGGTTGGAAAAGAATATTCACAGGAAGAAGGAATTGATCATGATGAAACATTTTCTCTAGTTGCAAGACTTGAAGCAATAAGGATTTTTCTAGCATTTGTTGCACATTCAAATTTCAAAGTGTATCAAATGGATGTCAAGAGTGCCTTCCTAAATGGTGAATTAGAAGAAGAAGTTTATGTGCAACAGCCACCTAGCTTTGAAGACCCAGAATTTCCAGATTTTGTGTACAAGCTACTCAAGGCTCTATATGGACTAAAGCAGGCACCTAGAGCTTGGTATGATACATTATCAGAATTCCTACTTAAACATGGTTTTACAAGAGGTACCATAGACAAGACTCTCTTCTACAGGAAGCATGGTAATGGTATGATCCTAGTTCTAATCTATGTGGATGATAGTATCTTTGGTTCAACTAATGAAAAGTTTTGCCAAAGATTCTCTAAGCTTATGCAGAGTGAACATGAAATGATTATGATGGGGGAATTAAGTTAATTTCTTGGACTTGAAGTCAGTCAAAGAAGTGATGGGATCTTTATCAGCCAAACTAAGTATGTTAAAGATTTATTGAAGAAGTTTGGTTTGATTGATTATTCACCTGCTTCTACACCTTTATCTACATCAACAAAGTTGGATGAAGATAGAAGGGGCAAAAGTGTAAATATTTCAAGCTATAGAGGAATGATTGGATCATTCCTTTACTTAACTGCAAGTAGACCAGACATCATGTTTGTAACATGTCTATGTGCAAGATTTCAAGCCAATGCAAAAGAATCACATTTGATAGATGTTAAGAGAATTTTCAGGTATTTGAAGGGGACTCCAAACTTGGGATTATGGTATCCCAAGGGAACTGGTTTTGAAGCTGTTGGATACACAGATGCAGATTTTGCTGGATGCAGGGTTGACAGAAAAAGTACAAGTCGAAGCTGTCAGTTTCTTGGACAAAGACTCGTATCCTGGCATAGCAAGAAACAACAATCCGTGTCAACTTCCATAGCTGAAGCAGAATACATAGCTGCTGGAAGTTGTTGTACTCAAGTTCTTTGGATTAGAAATTAGCTAATGGACTATGGCCTAGTGTTACATAAAATTCCAATTATGTGTGACAATACTAGTGCTAGATCTATTATGGCTAATCCAGTTAATCATTCGAGGACAAAGCACATTGATGTAAGGTACCGTTTTATTAGAGAACATGCTGCAAATGGTACCATAGAGCTCATTTTTGTTCCAACAGAAAAATAATTAGCTGACATTTTTACTAAACCTTTGGATGAAGCAACTTTCACTAGACTTGTAGGTAAAATTGGAATGTTAAATTCTTCATCCTAAGGCAAGAACTCAGCTAATGTGTTGCAGCAGATTAATCTCTAGTAAATCAAAATTAATTTTATTTTATTAGAAATTAACTGAAATATGAACTATAAATATTTCAGAAATCTCCGCATATGTATTTTTCAAAAATAAAAATTCAGCTTGGAATTTTTCAATTCTAAGAAAGCTGTCAAAATGTTAATTTACATCTTCAGTATGTAAAATAAACACAAGACATAATCAAAATTATCAACAACATATTAGGAACTGAGTTTTCGATAAGTTTAATTGACATTTGATAAGTCATTTTAAGACTTCTCGAGTGAGTTCTCGACAAGTCAATTTTTTAACTTCTCGAGGGACTTCTCGATAAGCTTTATTATGATTTATCAATAAGTCATTGTAGAGTTCTCTATAAGTGTTAATTCACAGAGTTCTCTACAAGTACATTTAGACTTATAAATAACTCAGAACTGAAATAATTTAAAATTCAATAAATTATTTTGGTAAATTGCTCTTGATAAATTCATTCTAAATTTATTTGGATTTATTCAAATAAAAATTAGAATTAATTCAGTCCATTTTAGGACAAACTAAGTATTTATTTGACATTTCGATAAGTTGATTTTAGTTCTCTAAAAGAGTTATTAAAATGACTTCTCGATATGTAATTCCTTTCAAAATGACTTCTCGATAAGTATACTCCAAACGTCTATTTTTGAGTCCTCGATAAGTCATTTGCTTTTACTATAAATACTCAGACATCTCGATACATATACTTAGGCCTTTGAGAACTCTAAGTGACCTAGATTTTTCAATTCAAAACCGATTTATCTCTCATTTCAAACTCTTTCTCATAAATTTTTTTTACCCATTCACTCTTACCCAACAACAATGGCACTCAATATTGTTAGAGCTACAATCCCAGAGAAAGGAACCAACTATCTTGATTTTACAGATGCTAACCAAGCTCTTGATAGTTTCAAGGGGTTTGTGAAATTCTTGTCTGAATCCTATCTTACAGGTGCTTTGACTGCTAACCAAGTCCTGTACTTGGATGTTTTTTATGAGTTTTGGACAACAGCTGTGGTGAGAACTGTTATGAATGACAACTATGTATCTTTGGTGATAACTTACATAATTGGAGGCCAATAGATAGAGTTCAATGAGCAAGATGTGAATGCAACTTTGGGTTTCCAACTGCAAATCTAGTGGAGATGCCAACACAAGATGAGCTTGCTGAGTTCATGGACTTCATCAACTATGATGGAAGAATCAACCTGGAAAGCTTGAATAGAACAAACCTAAGGAAGGAATGGTCCTTTGTGTTTGATTCTATAGTAAGGGCCTTCACATGTAGGAAGACAGGGTATGGCAACATCTCAAGTGTGATGTAGAAGCTAGTGTTCTCAATAGCCAACAACAGACACTTGAATGTTAGTCTATTGATCTTAGAAGAACTTGCCACCAGGATAACTATGCCTCAGTCTTCTAGAGGTACGGAAATTTTCTTTCCTAGATTTATTATGTCTACTTTAAATCATAAAATAATAGACATACATTTGTTGAATGGTATAGATAGCACAAAAATAGGCAATTGTAAGTAAGTGTCCAAAATAATATTTGTTTCACTTACTACAAAGAACAATGTAAATGTAAGTCTGAAAATCACTCCATTCATGATGGAAAGGTTTAAGACTTACCCTTACCCAATGCCTGACATGAGATCAAATGTACAATCTAGTACAGCTGTGGTCCCTGAACCTGTAGAAGTTCAAATACAGGAAAACCAACAGGGGCCTTCCCAAGCTAAGACCACTTCTTCAAAACAAATAGCAGCTAGGAAACCAACCACTTCATCCTCTCAAAAGGATGAATTGAGTAAAAAAAAGAGAAAGGAGATAACCCTTACTATAATGAATGAGAGTGGTGAGGAACAAACACAAAATGAGTCACCTTTGGTCAGAAAAATAAAGAAGGATAAGAAAACTGAGTTGACCACTCAAGCCACCTCTGTATCCTTCCAAAAGGATGCAGTTGTACAAATGGGGCCAAAACAGATTCTAGAGACATCCTCTCAACAGGGTGTTTCTATTGAAAAGAGCATTCTCCCAAATGTTGTTGAGGTGTATTTTAAGAGTATAGTTCGCAGGGAAGGACTGATATCAACACCAATTTCAAGTCTTTTATTTCTTACAGTTCAGAAGTGTGGAGAATAATTTGTAGATGTGTGTAATTATCAACTAATTAATCTAATAAATAAATAATACTATATAATAACTATGAGAGATCATAATCTAAGAATCAGGGTTTTTCAATGGCTATCATAAATTTCTAATTTCAGTTCTTGTTTTGTTAAAAATAATCCTTCTAATGTTTATAAAATCCTCTCCCAAGGTAGATTATAGTGCCTACAAGTATCCATTGAATGCCACTCCCATGGTCATACAAAGTACAATTATAGACTATTAAAACCCAAGGATTATAAGTTTCATAATTCTTATATCAATCTCCCGATCTAATACTTAAATTGTGTCTATCATATCATGGACTAGAATTACAACTCATTACCCGATTCGTTATAATTCCTATAGATACAATCAAAGGTTCGCGACTCCCTCAATTGTGTTAAGCCCTCAATGAAAGATTAACAATCACAAGAAATTTACAATACAACTAAACAAACACAAAAAGCCAAAGAATACTACCCAACTCTTGGATTAAGGGATTAGCTACTCATGATATATGAAGAAAACAAATATATATTAAAACCATAAATTATGAGTTAAGAATTTGAATACAAAGAATACAACTTGAAGAGTTCCTTTGAAATCCGGACGAATCCCTTCGCTCCTTCTCCCAATCTCGCTCTCTAGCTGCCTCTCTCCCTTCTCTCTCAAGAATAATGGATATCTCTATTCTATTCTCTCATACAATATGTTATTTTTCTCTGTATATAATATATAAAACCTAATATATATTAAAGAGTTTTCAATTCTTTTCCCAAAATAAATTGGACTTTGATGTAAAATTCGTAGGCTGTCTTCCATGACTGATTCTGGGCTTCTCCAGTTGGATCTTGATATTAGACCACTCCTAAACTGTAGATAATTCTTTTAGATTCGCATGGGCTGTAAGATCGCCCAATTCTGATGTCTAGAACTCAAGTTACGGCCCAAACAATGATGTATGCGCGTGCAACCCAATAAATCTGAATTTCCTCATGATTTAAGTCCAAATAAGCCCAATTCCATATAAAGTTGGGAATTCTTTATTTCCTGTCATAAAATAATAAAATCTAATTAATAAAATAATATTATAAATATGAGAATAAAATCCTTTAAAATATATATAAATATACTCCCCACACTTAAATGAGTCAACATTTTCATGATATGCTAACCTAATAATTCTACAATATAAAAGAATGAAAGAAATACTCCCCTCTATATATGCTTGAAGTGTCTAATCCATGTCCAGCTCGATTCAGTCTATGCAATCTTGTAGCGCTTCTTTTGTTGATGTAGTCATGTTGCATGAGCATGCTAATAAATTGCACGAGCATGTCAATTCAGCGCGTGATCATGCCAATAGCATGCATGACCATGCTAAACCCTTAAAAACAAGTCGTGGGTTTTTTTGCAGCTGCATGGTCTTGTTGATGAAGTTGTGAGCATGCTAAACCTTTAAAAATCAGTCGTGAGGTTCTTTACTATGGCATGACCATGCCAAAATCTGCGTGATCATGCCAATCTCTGAAAAATAAGCTGAAATGTATAATTATGCTGCATGACCGTGTTGGACACCCTGCATGATCTTTCATTGAGGGCTTAACATAATTGAGGGAGTCGCGAACCTTTGATTGTATCTATAGGAATTATAACGAATCAGGAGATGAGTTGTAATTCTAGTACATGATATGATAGACACAATTTATGTATTAGATCGGGAGATTGATATGAGAATTATGAAACTTATCATCCTTGGCTTTTAATAGTCTATAATTGTACTTTGTATGACCATGGGAGTGGTGTTTAATGGATACTTGTAGGCACTATAATCTACCTTGGGAGAGGATTTTATAAACAATAGAAGGATTGTTTTTAACAAAACAAGAACACAAATTAGACATTCATGATAGCCATTGAAAAACCCTGATTCTTGGATTATTTTCTCTCATAGTTATTATATAGTATTATTTATTTATTAGATTAATTAGTTGATAATTACACACATCCACAAATTATTCTCCACACTTCTGAAATGTAAGAAATAAAAGACTTGAAATTGGTGTTGATATCAGTCCTTCCCTGTGAACAATACTCTCAAAAAAATAAACTCTAATTAATAATATCTAATTAATAATATAATATTATAAATATGAGAATAAATTCCTTTAAAATATATATAAATATACACTCTATCAAATGCATAATGTAAAGAGTCTACACAACCATCACTTGATCAAATACCAGTGTATGGAAGGAGAAACGAGGATGGCACACACAAGTAGAGCACATCTCTTCAAGCTCCCTCATCTATTCAGGGGGAGGTGCCAACACTCAGTCCTAAACTTCAAACTCTTATATCTAATATTTCTTCTTCATATACTGAAACACTTGAATCAAATCCTCAAGTGTTGCCCCTTTTAAGTGACTTGGTTCAAGAAACCTTGCTGACCACCCAGACACCAAATTCAGATGGTGAGAGGCTACTAGCTGGGGTAGACCTTGATGACACCATCATAAATATGGGGGATTCATCAATTTTTACTAAAGACCCCATGGTGGTTGAAAATGCACCTTCATGTGCAAATTAGTCTTCACAGACTGTAAGGTTTGAGCGTAGTACTCCTGAGGGGGAGCTATCTAAATCCTCTATAATTCAATTGGAGGTTCATGTTCCAGGAACAACTTCCCTCAAAACCCTAGAAGAAATTGCATTAGCAATAGATGCTAGGAGTACAATTGCCAATGATCCTATCATAAAGGAGGCAAGTATAGCACATTTAAGTGATAGTATGGTGCAAGACACACAAGGGTTTGAGACTGATGCACATGACAGTAACCGAGTCAAATCCCCTCCAATTCAATTGGAGATTCGCACCACATGTGAGGAAAATAACTTGTCACAAACACAGATAAATCTGTGAGTCAAACTGTGACTTCAGTCACAGGTGGTTCTGACCCTCAACCCTCAACCTCTCAACCTCAACAACCACACCTAATCTCCCAATGGCTCCAAGAAACTGAAAATCAACCTTCAGCCATTGAAGATCTTGTAGTTGACAAGATTGGAAGCCTTGCACAAATCTCACAACAGTTGCTCACATCCAATATGACAAATCAGGACTACCAAGCTATCATGCTCTCCTACCATACAGATGTTAAAGAAAATCAAGCTAAAATTGTTGATGAAGTTGGTCAGGATGTAAACGGTGATGCTTGGCTAGATCAAGAATTTTCTATTAAAATGGATGATGTGCTAGCTAAGTTCAGGGAAGAGTATATCACTATTCTGAGAAGCAATGTTATATCTCTAACTCCCCAGGAAGTGGATGATACCATCAATGATGTATAAAAGGCTCAAATCAAGGGTTTCCACAACTTTGGAAAAGCACTTCAAATCACATTGAATGGACATCAAGATAAAATAATAAAGATGGTGAGGGAAAAGATGGATTAATTCATTCATTCTCAAACTGAGATTAAAACAAGTTCATAACCTTTGCTGACCATATGTCAAGGCATGATCTCAGTGGAATGGAAACAAGTGTCAAGAATCTAGAGACCTCTTTTGTAGCCTTAAATGAACAAGTTCAAAATCACATCATTCACTCTAATGAAACAAGACTGAAGCTGGATCAAATGCACTCTAGCAGGTACACTCCTTCAGTCTTGCTCATGGATGAAATCAAGAAGGTTATACAGGACACTTTTGGGGTTTCTACTTCCTCAACATCTCAATCCTCCTCCACACTATAAGTTCAAGAACTGCAACATCAAGTTTCTTCTCTCAAATCTTCCAATGACTCACTAAGTGCACAAGTTCAAGCTCTTTCATCCTTGGTGCAGAGTCAAAAAAAATAGATATCCAAACCTTGGTGGACTCTCACAAGCATCTCCAAATGCAGAATTCTGTTTATTTGGGAGCCATCAAGGGGAAACTCAACTTTCCACTTCCCTCACTACCTGAACAAATAAGGCCAGAATTACCAACTCCTCTACTCATGCCTGTCACCAAGACTAAGGGGGAGATTGATGTTAGGATTCAACAATCCATGGATGCTAAATCTAAGTCAAAAGAGTCTATTCAGGTTGGCCAAAACTCTTCAAAAACTCAACAAATTTAAGATGTGGAAAAAGAAAGACTCATCAAGGCTGCAGAAGGACCAAATCAAGATCAAGAATTCAGTGAACTTCTTGTAGTCCTGAGGATGTCTCTTAAAAATAACTTCATCACATACAAAAGAGCATTGTCCAAGACTATCAACTCAATCAGGGTAGTAGTTGTGAATGTTGAGGACTATCTATAGAAGAGAATTGTTGTTAATATTAATGATGGTGGTGTGGATATATGCCTTCAAGTCTCTCTCTCAAATCTCAGAACTCTAAGGGCATCTGAGCTAGATGTTGTGATTGACAAAGTCCATGTAGTCATCAAAGAGGACACTTAGCTTCTTCATGAGCTGCTTTTCCTGAAGCCTATCTATATCCAAGCAAAGGGTGTCCTACATCTGCACAAACCAAGAAAAAAAAATCTTCAATGTTCTCAAGAACTGTGTGAGAGGGAATATGAGGCTGATCATGACTCTTCAATCTGATTTGAAGTATAAAAAGACCAAGAAAATTGAAGATGAGGAAATGATCAGGATTCTTGAAAGGTATCTAGTAAATGCTGAAACCATGTTGCCACCCACTCACTTTAATCTAAAAAATGACAAGGATAATGATGAGCAGAAGCATGATGAACAAAAAACTTCTGGCTAAATCCAAGTCAATCATCAAGGGCAACTGGAAGCAATGATAAGAAGCATGATAAAAAGAAGAATGATGACAAGAAAAGAGGAGAAGAAAGGAGAAGCAAGAAAAGGAAAGATGGCTCATAACTCATAAAAAATCCCTACAAATCAAAATGACACAATTGCAACCTACCAAATCTCTTAGCCCAAACACTCAACCCTCTCTCACCTCAAAGCCAAAATTTCTATACAAGCCAACTGCAAATTTACTTCTCAAAATCCCAATCACTACCACCAAAACCAGCTTGAAGAAACTCACAAACCTACCTTCATATAAACCTCCAATCAAGACACAGTTTAAATTTTTTGGTAGAAAAGAAAAGCCACTACCAGTTACTAAGAGATCATTATGGAACTGCTATGATCAAACTCACTTTCTCCCACTAAATTGGTGCTACACAAATGAAGAATATTTTCAACAGCCGGATGAAGAAATAGTCAGAGTCTTGGTTGTATCATATACAGAAGTCAGAATTTATTATGATGATGGTTCTTTCACTCTACTAGGCAGCAATCTAATGGACATACTTTCAATGACAGAGTTTAAAGAAGTGAGCAGTCTAATGAAGGATAAGGATACTATTACAAGATTCTAGAAAGCTGTGTATTGTGTATGGGTAAAAGAAAGAGATGAGAAAAATGCAAAGGCAAAAGCTGATAAGGAAGAAAGAGATAGGAAGTATGCAGAAGAACTTGTAAGAATGGAGAAGAGATGAAATGAGCTTAATGCAAAAGGGATGAGCAGACTCTCCAAGGATGGACATTTTCTGAACATAAAAGTTGGTAGATTCTCCAAATTTAGAGCAGGATATCTAAATGGTTATTTATTAGATGAATGTCTCAAGCTTATGGAAGCCTTATGGGGAACTGAGATCTTAGAAGAAATGGAAGTTTTGATAACTCTTAAGGATCTTATTAGAAAAGAGCCAGGATATGAGGACTTTATGTAATGAATTTCCTGTTCAAAATTCTATAACCTCTCAATGATAAGTTTTGTATTTCTGCCATCTTTTTGAAAAGTGTAATTGGTCATTGTATCTTGGGGTTAGTCTTGTTAACATGCATGAATTTGTGATAAGCAATCTTTTCACAAATTAGGGGAGATTATTGTGTAAGACATGCCTGTACTATAACAAGACTAAGTCAAATTGAAAACCCTTAGTAAGTTACATGGTAATCTATGTTTGCATTTTGTATTGTAACACTTAAGTCTGTAAAAATGTAAATAGACTAGACTGGAGTATTTTTCCATAAACAATCTCAAGCCTAAGAATAAGCTCTGGAAGATCATGAAGATCATGCCTCGGAGAAAGTATAAAGAAGCTTGGAGTTGAATAAATCTGTTTTGTGAAAAATATTCCAAGTCAAGAAGTCTACATGTCACAGATTTTGTGTTATAGAGAAGTCTGTTATTCCCAGTGGACTAACAATGAGATTTACAGAAGGGGGGGGTTGAATGTAAATCTTAAAACTTTTTCAAGTTTTGAGCAATTTGTAAGACTAAGTGTTTGAGTGATCAAATGTGTGTGAATTGCTTGGAGCTGATGCAGACAGATATATATTTAAACACAAATGAAATGAACACAAAGAACTTAAAAACTTTTCTGGTGGATTTGTTGTTCCACCAGAGATGTGTTATTTCAGAAAATCTGTGATTCAAAATTAAATCACAGCTGCTTCCTAGTACAAACTAGATGATTTTCTCTCTTGATATTTCTAAACAGCTCAGGGAAAATTCATGTCTAATTACTAGCTACTACTTGGTTTATATAACACCAAGTTTACAAGTGAAGACAAAGATAAAGTACAATAAGACAATAGTTCTCCACTTGTTTCTGTTCCATTTTTATCCAGTGTAATATGGAATTATCTGTTGACTTTCCATTTTGAACCAGACTAAAAACGGCTGCTTTTTTTGCTGTTCCTGAAATAGGCTACCATATCTCTGTCAATCCATGTGCCTCTGTCAGCTTTGTTAACTGTCACTATCAACTGCTATGAGACTGAGCATCCGTTGAAGCTTTCATCCGTTGATGGCTTTATCCATTGATGCTCTAGCAGTGCATCCGTTGAAGCTTTCATCCGTTGATGGCTTTATCCATTGATGCTCTAGCAGTTGAAGCTTTATCCGTTGAAGCATTAGAGACATCCGTTGAAGCTTAGTTTCTTATCCATTGAGGGTCTTCAATATCCGTTGACACTTCTTCACTTATACAAAATTATAAGGCATGAAATATTTACAATTAGCCCTCCTACTTGTACATCCATTAGTAGTCAACATGACTGATTATCTCCCAACAATATCTAAGAATTGCAGCTTGAAACCAGAGAGTGAGATGTGCTACAATACCAAACTTATTGCTAAGTAAGGCTACTCCTTCAACGGATAGCCAAGATGGTCTTATCCGTTGAGGCTACAAACACTAGATTTCTATTTAAGTGTTTTGCTGAACTTATCATCAAACTAATACACATATTCCTAACAATCTCCCCCTATTTATGTCTACTAGAACTGTAGGCATAAATTTGGGTTCAGCTTGATGATAACAAAACACTTAACAAATATATAAACTGTAACAAAGCAGAAATTCAAAAGTGCTGCAAAAGTGTATATGCTGAGATGAAATTGAAGAAATACATTGTTTCCAAGGGTGCTCCTTTAGCCTGAGCAAATTACTTTCTTTTCCTTTGGTCCCTGGTTTTCTTTCCTAGCCTCCTGTCATTCTCCTCTATTTGAAGTTGAAGTTGTCTGTAGAATTCAGCTTCATCTTCTTCATTGATATCTAACTTAGATTGCATATCCTTGAGAGTTTCATTACTGGCAATCTTTAGCTGATCTTCAATTCTGAAAAATCTTCTGACTCCTTTGTTGTCTCTGAACTCCATCAACCAATGAGGTGATTTGTGAATTGTAATGCCTCTCTCTGGAATGAGTAAAGTTCTAGGCAAAGCATTGGGCTCCCTCCAAGTTTTCCTTATGTTGGCAATCTTGTTGAGAATCTCAGTCCTGGCAGTTCTGGTAAAGCCAGAATCCTTATGTATGGCTGAGTAGACTCTAATCAAGGTAGTGTAGCCTTCATTCAGAATTCTGTGAAGAGGCCATGTTCTTTCCCCAGCTCCTTTGTATTTGAACACTAGTCTTTCTGGTAGCTGTCTGTAGGCAGCTATTCCCCTTACATCCTCCAGCTCATCCAGATAGAGTTCAATGTCTGAAAATTCTTTTATGTCACAGATGTGAACATAATCATCTTTAGAGTTTTGAGGTTTGGACTTAGGCTTCTGTGTGAATTTGATTGAGGCTTTAGAGGGTGTTGATTTGATTCTTCTTTTCTGCTTCTTTGATGGTGGAGAAGAGGTTAGGAAGGTGGGCAATTTGATGGTGTCCCAATCAATTGGTTCCTCCTTGGGAATGATTGTTTCACCATGAATGTTCATGAAGGGGTCAGGTACAATGGGTTCAGGAATGGAGGGTAGTGGTTTGGATATTGATTGGGTTTCTTCAGTCTTATCTACCTTCTTTCTCTTTGCATTGACCTTCTTTCTTTTCCCTTTCTTCCATTCTTCCTTACTTCTTTCCTCCATCTCAGTACCAACCATGTCCCCCATAACTTCATCTTCACCTTTGTCTTCAATTTCTTTCTGATCTTCAGCCTGACTTGACTCTAGCTGTTTTTCAAGCTTTGCTTGTGCTCTTTTGTCAGCCTTTAGCTGTTTGGCTTCTTCCTTCAACCTTTTGGTTTCTTCCTTCTTGGCTATTGAGAATTTGGGATGTCCTTGCATCACACATATGCTCTTTCCCTCTCTGAAAATAATAGCCATATTTCTCCTTACAGCCTCATCCATGGTCTCTTTGAGATATGCAATACTTCTTCCTAAAAGCTTGTCCTTATCTGCTTTTGGAAGAGGAAAATCCACCTCTTTTAGAGGATTCTTTGTAGAGTCCTTATTGGATCTGTTGTTGGGCTTGAGAACCATAGGTTGCAGATCTTTGAAAGAAGTCTCTCCATCCTTATGCCTCCCTACTGGCTTGAGTTCCATAATAATTGATTCCACTTTTGTGCTATGCTTCACAGATTGTGATTGAGAAGTTGTAGAACCAAATATTAGTTGCATCTTTTCATCAATCTTCTTCCTTTGCTCTTTAACTTGCAATTCAGCTGCTGCTATCTGGATTAGATCAATTCCATCTAGCTTTCCTTTGACTTGAATTGGTGGAGAAGTTGTGATGACAGGAACTAGCACTTGTGAAATCTGAACTGTTGTAGATGGCTCTCCTTCCCCTTCCCCTTTATTCTCCCCCTTTTTGTTATCATCAAGGGTAGGGGTCAAGCCTTGTGCTTGTGCCAGCTGCATGAGTAGATTTGTTTGAGTTTGTTGATTCTGAAAAATGGTGACCATAGAGTCTTCAATGATTTGAACCCTATCTTCCAATCTGGCCAGCCTCTTGTCAGCATCAGAGGCCTTCCTTAGTCTCCCCAACAAATCTTGCATAGTATCATATGGTATAACTGAATCCAATTTCTCAGCATTATAGGATTTCAGATCAGCAATGTCCAGCTTGAGCTCATCCACACTTAGATTTTGCTGGTAATGCTGCAACTGCAAGAGATGCAGAGATTCCAGATGAGCTTGAAGAATTGCCTTGGTACCAGCATCCTGAGTCTCCTGAATGGCCTGCTGAATTGTCATGACTTGTTTGACCAAAGTGACACCAAACTCTCGTGGTGTTGATGGTTTTGCCCATGCCCATGCAGGAAGATTAGGAACAGAACTTGGGCCTGCTACTCCCCCTAAGTTCATG